>NC_089587.1:186852998-187065101 GCF_019320115.1 Miscanthus floridulus | reverse complement strand
GCCTTTCCCCTTATCCCTTCCCCTCCACGGGCCCACTCCTACAGCCCTCTCCGGCTCTCCTCCCCTTCCCCACAAGCCGCTCTTGGCCTCCCGCTCCCGGTAGAACCCCACTCATCAGCGAAACTGATCCGTCGGCCCACGGGACACGTGGAGCTCTGTCGCGGCGCCGGCCCTCTCTCACTTGCATTTCCTCCCTTCCTTTTTCTCCCCCTTCGTTTCCCTTCCCCCTCCGCCACCACGCGAGAACTCGTCAGATATTTATGAGCGCAGCCGCGGGTTAATCCTCCCTTCTCGCTCCCGTGCTCCTGCTCGTGCTCGCGTTCGCAGTCGCAGTCGCAGCGCTGGGGTTGAGCCGCGAGTGGAGTGGATAAACCCTAGCCGGGGGCGTAGCTGGGTTGGTGGTGGCTTTGGCGTCGGCGACGGCCCGCTGTTCTCCGGGTGGGTGAGAATTCCGCGACCGGTTTGTACTTCGTACTGGCGGCTCCATGTTTGTGTGGGACTTCCTGTGTGCGGGGGTGGTTGAGCACTGTTCCTTTCCCCTCAATTTGGCTGAACTTTTTTGCGCTTTTCGTGCGGTAATCTATCTACCTTGGGATTTTCCAGATTTTTTTTTACCTCAGAAGGACTGATCAGTGATGTTTAGGGAGGTTCCGGTTCTCTGCTCTGTTGGATTTGTGCTGACGTTCGATCGCTGTGGTGTTTTGTTTGCTTTTTGAGTTTTAATTTTGGTACCACTACCTGGCCAGGGTTCTATTGTTTGATCCGTAGAGTATTGTTTCCGGTAGGATCGTACTGAAGAAGTCGCGATGGTTAATCGGTGTGTACTCTCAGTTTCGATTTCGTTTTACAATTGACTATTTTGGTCAGGGTGGGGTCCGAGCCCGATCGATGATTGACAAAAATCGATGTACTGTTTGCTTAATGTAAATCTGAGCACCCATACACTGATAAAAAAGTTAGCAAAAAGGCGTATGTTCATTTACAGATTTGAGTCACCGTCAAATGCTCAACAAATATGTTCATGTCGCAGAATGGAGTGGGAGGTGACGAAGGCTGCCATGGTCTGTAACTACGCCACAATTGGATTATAGGATAGTAGCTGTGCAGCTACCAGTTTCCTAGAACCAAAACAAATTGTTGATAGCGAGAAGAGTGACTGGATTTTGTTCGATACTTTCACCTCGATCATGGGTGGTGTCTGCTCAAGGAAGAGAAGCCAATTGGTGGATGAAGGTGACTCTCTCCAGACATCCCCAAGGTTCTCAAAGACCAGCAGCTTAAAACGGCTGCTGCTTACGCTGCCCCGCAGCAATTCTGATGTCTCCGGGAAGGGGCAGGGGAATGAACCTGGGCGGTGCCCGTCCCTCATGGAGTTCTGTGTGGCTAGAGTCTGCCAGGTAGTATTGTGGCTACATGTGTTTGAATTTTGATATGGAATGCCTTTTTTTTAACACAGTAGTATTTGCAGGATATCAACAAGTATTCTACTTTTGCAATGCTGCCGAGGGATCTCAGCCAGCAGATTTTCAATGAATTGGTAAATTCAAACCGTCTTACGGAGGCATCGCTTCAAATTTTTAGGGATTGTGCTCTGCAGGTAAGGTTTCTGTTCTACTATGTCTAGCATTCCTGTAGGAGTATGCCCCTACTGTTTCCCCCCAGAAGAAATTTGTTTAGCTTGCTTGTAAGTATAGCACATAGGTTGGTCCCATGAGATGCATGCCAAACTCGAGAGGTGGGATCTAGTAGTTACAATAAGCAATGCTGTCTAGCAAGCGACAATTGGAAGTTTGGAACCTCTTGTTAGATGTTTTTCTATTAGGTGCTTAAATGCTCTTTCCTCTCATTTTGGAATCGATAATCACTTTTCTATTGAGGACTTTATCTGAAACTAGCTTTCACTTTTGAGAATGATTCTTGCGTGATAATATGAGGCTATTTCATTTTGTGATAACTGTTCTTTCATGCCTCATTGTTAGGACATTGGCTTAGGGGAGTACCCTGGAGTAAATGATGCTTGGATGGAAGTAGTGGCATCTCAAAGGCAGTCATTGTTGTCGGTTGATATTTCTTGCTCTGAAGTAACTGATAGTGGAATAGATCTTCTTAGATATTGCTCAAGCATGCAAAGCTTGGCATGTAATTACTGTGATCAAATATCCGAAAGTGGGTTGGTCGTATTGTCAGGTTAGTCACATGTTTCTTGCTGAGGTTTTGTTTATTTAAATGACTTTAGTTCACTTAAGATGGATTTAAGAATGAGCTTAAAAACTCTAAACTGCATGCATGATTAATGCACTACAATCTAGTTGGTTCTTTGAATGGTGGCTTATTATCAAACTCAAATGTGTTATGAAGTCCAACCCTTACCCTAAACTTGGCCTATTGATAGCACTTCAAATACAAGTCCCTATTTTAATTTGTGTTATAGACTATTAGTCAGTTAACTTGCTATGCTTCAGAACTTGTATTTTGTTATACTAAAACTTAATGCTTCTATATCTGCAGGACTGTCAAACCTGACTTCTTTAAGCTTCAAGAGAAGTAATGCTGTTACTGCTGAAGGAATGAGAGCCTTTGCAAATTTAGTTAACTTACTAAATCTCGACCTTGAAGGTTGCCTAAAGATTCATGGTGGCCTTATTCATTTAAAAGGTCTCCTCTGGTCCTCATGAACTTTCACTACTTTCCGAGTTGTTGACTTGAAATATCAGTTGCAATGTCTTTTTATTTTCCAGATCTGACAAAGCTCGAGTCGTTGAATATGAGATATTGCAATTATATTGCGGATTCAGACATCAAATATTTAACAGGTAGCAGCATATCTGTTTGTTTCTGTGTTTCCCTCAGAAACATTATATGATATCAGTATGTCAGACAAAGCGGTTGTCTTGATAGAAATTTATCTGTTGTCATTTTCAACATAGTAAAATTTATAAGATGGCATTCCCAGATCTCCCATTTTTGCATGGTTGATGATCACCTTTCTTTTGTAGATCTTACAAATTTGAAGGACCTTCAATTGTCATGTTGTAAGATCACAGATCTGGGGGTGTCGTATATCAGAGGTAAACAATATGACAAGTTTCTTTTTTTTGTTTGGAGGTTGATCGTTTTTGCTGTGGATGTACCGCTGTCTGCTTTGGGCTTTATTTAGCTTTTTAATGTACATTGATATTTATGACCTGTGTTAAGTTTATCTAAAGTTTGACAAGTATGCTTATTCTTCCCTGTAGGCTTGCAGAAGCTCACTCACTTGAACCTAGAGGGCTGCCCAGTGACCGCTTCTTGTTTGGAAGCTATTTCAGGTCTTGCATCGTTTCCTGATAGTATCTTGTGTTGTGCTTATGAATCTTGATATTATGTGATCTCAGTCAAAGATTCATATCTGTTTCTGTTGTTTTCTTGGTTCATCAGCGTTCGGAGTTCTACCTCTGTTGCACTTCTATGGAATGATAATGTACTAACTTGCTATGATTTTTTGACCTTTTCCCTAATTAGGTGCCATAAACTGTTCTGCAATCTGCATGCAACACAAACTCTTGATTCATGTGAGGCTGGCTTATGAAATTTGTATATAATAAAGCACTCAGTCATTAGATAGATGCTTCTACAGAAAAATTACAAACTTTAAGAACAATGTGTAGATGAGGCATTTCTCTGGGAGCAAATAGAGTTTGATTGCTGTTTAGTATGATTGCTTTCTTATACTTGTTATAATCAACGCTAGCTTTCTTTAGGATTTACAACTCAGCTCTTGCAGATGAGAACTGACTGCCTGATTATATCTTGCACTGATCATTGATCTATATGGGTCATTGATTTTAGTATACTTTTCTGTCTTGTCTTGTATTTCTAGGATATTAGTTGTAGGTGTCAAATGCATCTTCTTAGCAATGGCTGGTTTTGTTTGGTCTGTAATATATCTTCACTTCATTGCCATTCACTTTTGTAGGATTGCCTTCATTGGTATTGTTGAACTTGAACCGTTGTGGTATATACAATGATGGCTGTGAATACTTTGAAGGTAAATGTAATGATACTTGCTAACTATTTCTGGACTCAGCAGTCAGTACTAGTGCAGTTTTTATAATATGCAAACATTAATATTAAGCAGCATACATGTTGTGCAGCCAGGGTGTGTTTTATATGTTTAATGGGGCGACATACATTTTGTTTGGGTAATTTTTCCTTTTGTTAAGTGGCGTGTGTTATAAGTTTAATGATTTTTTTGTGTGTGTGCATTTGCGTGTTTTTGTCAGCGCACGCTTGTGCGTGCAACATTAGATGCGAGGAATTTGCATGAAATTTGGAAAGATGTTTATGAACCTGCCCTCCACCTTTTCTTGTTCTCCTCTGTATAATGCCCAGGTTTTTAGTAAATAATAGGCAAATAACGTGCAGTTGCAAAAGGCATTTGTCGGTGTTTCGAGTAAACACCAACTAGTAAATTTCTAATATTGCGCGTCTGGCACGGATGGTGTGCTAAGAGGACATGAGGTTTATACTGGTTCGGGCAGAATGTCCCTAAGTCCAGTTAGTTGTTGTTGCTCGTGTTATTAGCACTGAAAGTTCGTAGTAGGGGTTACAAACGGTCGAGAGAGGGACAGGTCCCAAGCCTCTGGTGGTAAGGATGAACGGGTGCCGAGAGCTCGGTCGCTGCTCAGCTGTATGTTCGGGGTTCGAGTGGGATGTGTTGCGATGCTAGTGTTTTCGATGCCCTTTAGGGGACGCCCTGCTTTCCCTTTTATAGGCTAAGGGAAAGCGTGGGTTACAACGGAGGGAGAGAGGAGAACGAGAGGGAGAGGAAGTCCTTCATGATCACGGGCCTTTCTTTTCCTTTGTGCGGGTCCCGCCGACACTGCAGGTGGTGATAGGGACGGCTCCACGTCGGGCGCCTGTCCGCCAATGATGCCACGCCCTGGCGTTGTCAGCGGGTCGTGACGTCACACTCCGCCCCGGCGGGCGACACGGCGAACCAGTGTGCTGATTAGCGGCCGTACAGGGAGTAGGCAGCATAGTGACCACGCGTCCGTCACTGTGGGCGATGTGAGTTCCCTGGAATGACATGTCGCGGGCACGGGTCGTGTTGAGATGTGACCGTTCCCTGCACGATGCCAGAAGTTTGACCTTGGGTTACACTTTTTGACCCGTAGTGGTTGGCTGCAGTATGGGTCTCCGTCGGGCGAGGCGGAACGCGCCCTCAGACGTCGGGCGAGGCGGAGCGCGCCCTCAGACGTCGGGCGAGGCGGAGGCCGCCCTCGGATGTCGGGCGAGGCGGAGCCCGCCCTCGGACGTCGGGCGAGGCGGAGCCCGCCCTCGGACGTCAAGCGAGGCGGAGACAGCCTTCAGACGTCGGGCGAGGCGGAGCGTGCCCTCAGGGGTCGGCCGAAGCGGAGCCTGTGTACCTGGGGTCGGTTGGAGCTGCAGTCGCGCCCTTGACTGCCTGGAGGAATTAATGTTCAACGACCATTAGCCCCTCCCCTTCGGGTACCCTAGTATTGGTCCCCGACAGCATTTGTTTCAAGTACTCTAGAAGTTCTTACCTGCTTTTATGTGCCGTACATGATACATGCATTTAGTTAGCCACTGAGCATGTGTTACCCTGATAACTGATTTAATCATTTTTGTGCATGTCTATGTCATGCTTAACTGCTGTCTAATTCATTGCCTATTGCTGCATTCCAGGTCTTAAAAAGTTGAAGGTTTTAAACTTGGGGTTTAACTATATTACAGATGCTTGTTTGGTGCATCTCAAAGGTATGATTATCTTGTAATGTAGTTGCGAACTCATATCTTAACTTTTTAGATTTGGATGTCTGCACAATACAATGTATGCATCGAATCTATATTTTATTATTATTTCAATATTGGCTATTTGTTTCAAGGAATTGATTTTGCACATAGTATTACATCACTAGTTTATCCAATAGTTTTGTTTTCCTTTCAAGAATTAAAATGGCCTGGTTCTTCAGGGGCTTGGACGGATATTATTCTTCATTGATAAAATGAGCTAGTGATTTTTATTTCCTGTTCTTGATGCCCTGATCAATAAGCGAGAAAGACTACTTGTGGAACTAAGTGTTTGATCTAAAAAGAATCGAAATAACAAAATACATAGATCAGAGAGAAATGTTCCAAAACCAAAAGATAAAATCAAAGCATGTGATTTCCACTGGGCACTCATACATTTTTATATCCATGCATATTGCTGCCAAAGGATGACCCCCTCTTCTGTTTTGTTGCTTTTAAAGATACTGAAAATCCAGAAAATCATTGTAGAGTAGAACTTCAATGTGGTTAAAGCTAAGTTCTTGTGATTTTCTTGCTTCTAGGATTAATCAGTTTGGAGTCTTTGAACTTGGATTCGTGCAAGGTTGGAGATGATGGTCTATCACATCTGAAAGGTGAGTAACAGTTTTACTGGTTTTCAGTCTACTGCATCCTTTAGGTACAGTTCTTTTTATCATCTCTGCAATTTGTTTACTCGTTCTATTCTGTGCCTATATTCCTGCAGGTTTTCGTCAATGATATGTTATTAACTATTTGTTTGACTCAGAATTCATACATCTGTATCTGTGAATGCATGTTCCTTAAATCTTTTTAGGAATATTTGTGCTTGTAACATTATGAGCCTATGTTAATGCAGGTCTTGTGCTGCTGCAAAGCTTGGAGCTTTCTGATACAGAAGTTGGAAACAATGGACTCCAGCATCTATCTGGTCTGTCTTGACTTTTGAAAAAATATGAAATTTTTTTAGCTCTTACCTCTTAGATTAATTGAATCCTATACATGGCGAACCCTTGACGAAAGTTGTAGGGTTGCTTTTGACAGCAATATATTAATGTATGTGCTTTCGCCAAATATAAAAAGAGAATGTTCTAAACTTCTAATTTGTGATGCAAAGTTGCTAGCTTCCTATGTGGAAACTGTATGCGACTCTTGACAAAACATGGATTATGTGAATATTAGAGTTATAAGTGCATATTTTACTTGTTTCACTGTGCGTCTTTTTTCCCTTCTAAATGCATTATTTCAGTGGCATGCTTATAAATGCACTGTTTTTTCTAGTTGTTAAATAGTTTAATGGAGAAGACTCCATGTATTTTCGCAGGTCTTTGTAATCTGCAAAGTATTAATCTCTCATTTACTTTGGTCACGGACATTGGTATGAAGAAGATCTCCATGTTGAATTCGCTGAAGTCAGTTAACCTTGACAATCGCCAAATTACTGATGTTGGCTTGGCAGCACTTACAAGTATGTATCATACATGGATTGTTTGTACAAGATCCTTACTGTTCCATTTATACTGGTATTTGGTAGTTCCCACTAATATATGGGGTTGGATGATGCAGGTCTCACAAGGCTGACTCATCTTGACCTTTTTGGAGCTCACATAACTGACTATGGCACAAACTGCTTCAGATGTAAGAGCATACTTCAAAATCAGTTTCAGTTGCAAAATTGGTTGTTAAGCTATGAAAAATTGATGTGTTCTATCCAGAGGCTAGTCACAGCTAGTTTATACTTTTCAGTAGTCAATAATCTTCGAATATGTAGTAATACCAGCTATATTTATGAGGTGAGTTTCATGGAACAACACCCTAACTAACTTGGCACACTATGTTATCAAAAAAAAAAAAAACTTGGCACACTACATTTGTCCGCTATGACTTGGTTGTGGTGGTCATATAGGAGTATATAAAATGACTGAAGCACTGTACAGAAATACCTTTTGCTGGGCCCTGTTGAGTTGGCGAGCTTGTTGGTCATGTTGTTTAGGCATACCTGTTCCTATTTGGAGATAATTCTGGGGATACATTGTTGGACATTAGTTATCTTTTCTGTGACTAAGCAGGCCACATCATTTGACACAATTTATGTTGCTGCAGATTTTAAGAATCTTCTTTCTCTTGAAGTCTGTGGTGGGTTCGTAACTGATGCTGGAGTGAAGAACATCAAGGATCTGAAGGCTCTGACGCTGCTGAATCTTTCTCAAAATGTTAATCTGACAGACAAAACCTTGGAGCTGATCACTGGTATTGTTCTTCCATGCCGGAATAAGTTTACTTCTTTTTTACAGTTCAAATCTCATGGCCATCTGGTTTACAGGCCTGACTGCTTTGGTCAACTTGAACGTGTCAAACTCGCGGGTGTCCAATGCTGGTCTCAAACACCTGAATGACCTGCAGAACCTGCGTTCACTCTCTCTAGACTCCACCCGGGTCACGGCAAACGAGATGAGGAAGCTCCGAGCAACAATGCTGCCTAATCTGATCAGCATGCGGCCAGAGTAGCTTTTACACTTGGTACCTGTTGTAAATAATCATCAGGTTCGAGCAGTCTGTTCTGTAGATAAGTATCTTGGAAGAGCCTGAAATGAAGGCAGGCATATATAAGTCAACAATGATTTTAACGAGTGGTAGGTGTTCTGCTATATGTCAGCGAGCTCGTTCGTTTCGGGTGATACTGAGAAATGGCAGTTGCTTTGCACCGTGCGTGCACCCTACAAGGCGCGATGGGAAGAGAGAGAATTGGAAATAGCGCGCTTCCTCGCCATCTGGGATGCTTATGTGTGTCGATCTTGTTATGTTTGGTTAAGGCCGTGTTTAGTTTCTTTCTCTAAAGTTTACTCTGTTTGATATATAAAGTATTAAATATAGACTAAAAAATAACTAATTGCATATATTACGACTACTTGACTACTTTGTGAGACGAAATTTTTAAGTCTAATCAGTAAACATGTGCTAGTGATGGATTAATTAGGTTTAATAAATTCCTCTCGTGAATTACTGAGGATTTCTATAATTTATTTTATTATTACTATTTGAATACTTCGATGAGACATCCTAAACTTTATTCTGGGTTTAAACACCACCTAAATTGAATTGTAGTTAAGTGTGCGTTACGTTGGTGTCCGATGAGCACTGCGTGCTTATTTTCTGTCTCTCTCACGTATGCTGTTCATGTTTTTCGCTTTCACTCTGCAACCACAAAGATGGGCGGTGACTATCGGGTATATAAAGTTATCCTTAGAGGCTATGTTTAGATCTACGGTCTAAAGTTTTGTCTTAGCACTATTTAGATTCTCTAGTCTAAGTTTAGTTTGTTAAAGGTTAAACTTTAGATCATTTTAGCTCACTGGTGTCGTCTAATGAATGAAGGAACGGTGGTTCGTTAAATTTTAGAACATTTTAAACTATATGTTTAGAGTCTTAAGAGCTAAATTGATTTAAAGTTTTAATTGCTAAAACTTAGATCATGGAATCTAAACAGGCCCTGAGGGGTGGTGTCAGTGACGAATGGTGTCTCCTGTTTAGGCGTGGGTCCGTGGGTGTTCGTGTTTTTTTTTTGAGAGAGATCTGGTTATCCTGCTTATTAGGCCGCGCAGAGGGGGTCTGTTTGGATGGATGCCAGTTTGTTTGGACGGAGGCCTTACCGGCAAATGCATCCTAGGTAGATGTCCAAACGAACGCATGCCTTCGTGGCATCTCTTATTATCAAACGAGCTTTGGCCGCCAGCCAGGGCATCCACGTCGCCCGAAAAATTTCCAGCCGTTCGATATCGCGTTGGACGTCCCAGATTTGTTATAGCGGATTTCGTTGTAAGCGGCTTCCCCTGCTTCTCGCCTTTTCCAGCTTCTCCTCAGCTTCTGCTCGGCTTCTCCGGCTCCTCGTCGGAATCCGCCCAGACGAATATATTCGCGCCTCCTGCTTCAGCTTCTAGACGCTTCTCCTTTCCCCGTCCTCTCTCCTCTTCCCTCTCTCCCCCACGGCTGACGGGCGACGGCAGGGCGACGGTGCCTCGCGCCGGCCGCGACCCGCGCCTGTCGCCGCCCTCGCCCTCCTCCTCCTCCCCCCTCGCGTCGCCTCGTGCTAGCCGGACCACTGCCGGCGGCACACCGCATGAAGCGGTGTCGGCCCGCGACGCCGTGGCGCCGCGCGTGCCCCACCGGCCGCGGCCGCCACAGTGCAAGGCGCTGCGCGAGTGGGCCTCACCGTGGGCTGCCGGCGCGGGTCCCCCCCCCCCCCCCCCCCCCCCGCGTGCAGCCTCCTACCGATGTTGCGCACCTGCTTCTGTGCAACAGGAAACCCTAGGTGCCTCTCCGTCTCATCTATCGCTGCCTCTCCCTTCTCGTCCCGAATCGGGTGCCGTACCGGTGCGGGAAGCGCTCGGTGCAGCCGGATCGAACGGCGCGCCAGCGCGGGGAGCCGTCAATGCAGCCATCGCCCGCCGCGACGGCCCCGCCCCGGCCGCATCGGCTGTGCGAGCGCCCTCCGCTGACGCGGCCGCACCCAGCGCAGCCCGACCCCGCCTGCGTCGTGACCGGCCCCGTTGACGCGACCGAAGCCAGTCCAGCTGCATCCTCTGCTCTATTTCGTCCTCCCTGACCTTGCTTTGTCCTGCTACGGTGACCTCAAAAAAAACCTATATCTCCTTTGCCACCTTTTCTCAGTAGTTCGTTTTGTTGTGGTTGCTTGATTGTACAGGAATGAAGCAAAGTTGCATCCAGTTCAATTGACAATGTTGTACAGCACCCAGCTGTACTTCACCTGCTCATCTTGTGTATCTGTTGTTGCTATCCTTAGCATTACATGTAGTTTACTTTTCTTTTAAAAGAAAGATATCTTCCCCATAGGTCATACTGATAGATGACATAGAAGCGGTGGGGAAGAAAGGAGCTACAATGAAGGTGCGAGCTGGATTCTACCGCAACATCCTCCTTCCCAAGGGCAAGCCTACGCTTCTAGCCCCAGAAGTCCTCAAGTAATTTCACACTCACTGCATTGTAGTAATTTCACACTCACTGCATTATAGCCCTTGGTTATTGTAACAGAACCGACCAAATTATAAGAACGTAAGTACAAAAACAATCACCGAAGTGATTGTTTTTGTACTTACGTTCTTATAATTTGGTCGGTTTTGTTACAGCTGACATCAGAGCAAGATTCGACACTAAACATGTCATTTGTGTATTTAAAACAAAAGTATTTGTGAAAATTCTAAATTAAATACTAAGTGTTGCCAGTGGTCATATCCTTTATGCCCAAATAAGGACTCTTAGGTGGCTTATTAAAGTACTAACTTGGGGGTTCCTACTTGTTTCTGTTTCGTTGTCCATACGGCATGCTATTGTATGGATGCCATTCGCTTGGGCGGTAATGTATGGATCAAAATACCTCTATGCTCTAGTAAGTGGGAGTTGTGAGAGCATGACCATCCAACCGTCGGTCTAGGGGAGAGTAGTTGTGGTTGCTCGCATACTTACATGTTCGATCATGTATCTATGAGAGTACTTAAGTGTGGGTATCTCTGTTGGGTAGCTGTGATACTAGAGTATATACATCGGGGGATGTATGTATGAAAGTATTTAGTTTACTGCTTACTTTACATGCCTTTTTGGGAAATTAGTGGGCTGAAATGAAATTTGCTGCAGGTACACTAACAACGTATCGTTGTAGATCGACTAGCTACTGTATACGAGAGAACGTATGTATGCCACAGTATATTTCGCTAGCCTTTAAATTTTTCTAGGTTTGTGAGGACGTATGGATCATGCATGCATCATGTTCAAGCATACATGGCATTCTTGCATTACTCCCTCCTTTAAAATTTGATGGTCTCGACTAATTAAATTTCATATCCCTTAAATGATTCTCCCCTTACGTTGCAATTTTTTGCTATAGATGGCGCACACGAAACGCACTGCTCGTAAGCCACCGGAGGCAGGGCACCTCGTCACCAGTTAGCTCCTCGTGAGCCCCGTCCTGAGCCTACTGAGGAGGAAAGGTTGAGGGCGGAGCTGGCCTGGGTGACTGCTGAGAGGAGTGCGGCTCAGCAGCGTTTGGAGCAAGTAACACAGGAACGGGATCAAGAGACCCTAGAGGTACAGAAGTTGACAGTTGCTCACCGCAACTGTGAACATATGTTGATTCACGTGCTGAACCAGCGGAATAAAGCCTAGAATGAAGAGAATGCATTGAGAGCGCGACAGGTTGAGCTAGAGCAGCAGTTGGCAGCTGCAGAAGAATACAATGACCATCTCCATGAGGAGGTTCACCTATTACACAATCAGCTTCACCCTCTCCTGCCCCTAATGATGAGAATGACAATGAGGATGAGATGGGCTCTGGTGTCATCATGGCTGAAGATGATGATGACATTGAGGTTATTGGACCTGAGGATGTTCCACCTGAAGAGGAGGAAGATGAGGAGTTAGAACCTGCTAGTGATGAAGATGGAGGAGAGATCTTTGACACTGACTCCGAGGATGATGCGTAGTTTAGCTTACTACTTAGCTAATGCGCTAGAGCTAGTCTTTTGTTGATCCTCATGCATGAACGAGTAGCTTTGTAATAAGTTAATCTTTGGGATGTAATATCGAACCCTATGATATCTTTGATGTAAGTTTAGAACCTCTATGGCTTGGATGTAACCTATCAAACGTGTTATGCTCCACGTATGTGAGCCTTTGATAAATTCCGTCTATGCGGTCTATAGATCTCGTTGTTGGTTAAGTTCATCGCATTAATGTGTCAATTGATGCGCTTGATGAGTTGGGTGATTGTGATGGATGATTGTGCCTCTGTTGATTGTATAAATTCATTCTCTCTAATAGAATTAGTTTGGCATAATTATACAATTCATCTACAAAATTTTCTACATCGTCAGTGCTCATTGGCTATATATTTTGCAGATGGCTTATAATCTTCATCGCGGTCATAGCCTTGGAGATGAGGAATAACCACCTCCTTCACCACCGCCCACACCAGCTGAGCTAATGCAGACAGTCATCGAAAGTCAGCGCATGCTAGCTGAGGCTATGCGCCAACTGGCTAACCACGATGATAGACATGTCCGCCAGGGACTCGAGCCAAACCAGTATAGCAGCTTTAAGGACTTCATGGACACAAAGCCTCCTATCTTTAGAGAGGCAGAAGAACCATTACAAGCTGATGAATGGTTGAGTACGATAGAGCAAAGGTTTGGATTGCTCCGATTGACAGAAGGTATGAAGGCCTCGTATGCAGGACACCAGCTCCAAGGCCCTACAGGCATCTGGTGGAACCATCACCGGATCACCTTCCCTGCAAACGTCGAGGTGGTTTGGGACCAGTTCCAGGAAGCTTTTAGGGGACATTTTATCCCTCCTGGTCTCATAGCAATCAAACATACCGAGTTCATGAAGCTAACTCAAGGTAGCAAGAGTCTTAATGAATACCTTCAGGCATTTAACAACCTGGCGAGGTATGCTCCTGAGTTTGTTGATACTGATGCCAAAAAGATAGCTAGTTTCAAGAGGGGACTTTCCCCTAAACTGATGAAGTCTCTAGGCAACTGTAAGTGTGTCACCTTCAATGAGTTTGTCAGTGACACCCTGACTCAGGAGAATAATGATAAGGTATATGCTGCTTCCAAGACCCGTAAAAGAAACTTTGAGGTAGGTGCTTCTCAGTCTAAGGCACTAGTGGTATCCAAAACCCAATATCGTCCACCCAATGCTAATGTCCGGTACTGTCCACCTTAGAAGAAGAATCAAGCTAAAACTAGTTTCCGCAAGGGGTACACAGTTTCCTTGCCAAAGAATACCTCTGGGCAGGGCAACTCCAATGTCCCACCAGCTAACAGGCCGTGTTGGAACTATAACAAGCCTGGTCACTGGGCTAGTAATTGTCCCTATCCTCCCAAGCAGAATGCTCAGGGAAACATCCATCAGGGGCGTGTTCACTACACTACTGTGGAGGAAATTCCTGCTGGTGAAGTGGTCACCGCTGGTAAGTTTCTTATTAATGATCACCCTGCAGTTGTGCTCTTTGATTCGGGTGCTTCACATTCCTTTGTGAGTTCTACTTTTGCATCTAAGCATAAGACAAATGTGATTACAATTGTCAAGGGGGGATATTGTATTAGTGCTGCTGGAAATAATATCATGACTAACCAAGTAGTTAAAGATGTAAAGATTGAGATTGGGGATCGAGAGTTCCTTGCGGATCTTGTAGTTCTACCAGGGGTAGGAATTGATGTAATCCTAGGGATGAAGTGGATGAGCGGGAATGGAGTGTTGATCAATACATCAACCCATGTGGTAATGTTGAGAGATCCTATGGATAAGAAGAGTTTTCTAGTGCAGTTGCCTCGTGATATCGCTATCCATAATACAGCCAATGCTACCCTAGCCAAAGCCAATAAGGATATACTGGTTGTCTATAAGTTTCCAGATGTCTTCCTTGATGACTTGCCTGAATTACCTCCGAACCATGAAGTAGAATTCAAGATAGAACTCATTCTGGGTATGGCTCCTATTTCTCAAAGGCCCTATAGAATGTCGCCCAATGAGTTGGCTGAGCTAAAGATTCAGTTGAATGAGCTATTAAAGAAAGGTTTGATTCGGCCTAGTTCTTCTTCTTGGGGTTGTCCGACTATCTTTGTGAAGAAGAAGGATGAGTCTCTGCGCATGTGCGTGGATTATCGCCCCCTTAATGCTGTTACTATCAAGAACAAATACCCTCTTCCTCGCATCGATATTCTGTTTGATCAAGTCTCCAAAGCTAAGGTATTCTCCAAGGTTGATTTGAGGTCTGGCTACCATCAGATCAAAATTCGTCCTGAAGATATACCTAAGATAGCTTTCTCTACTCGTTATGGCTTGTTCGAATATCTTGTCATGTCTTTTGGGTTGACAAATGCTCGGCACACTTTATGTACCTGATGAATTCAGTATTCATGCCGAAATTGGACAAGTTCGTCGTCGTGTTCATTGATGATATCCTTGTATATTCTCAAAATGAAGAAGAGCATGCTGAACATCTGAGAATTATTTTAACTCGATTATGTGACAACCAGCTTTATGCTAAGTTCAGCAAGTGCGAATTCTGGTTGAACAAGGTACCTTTTTCTAGGTCATGTGTTATCTGGAGATAGAATTTTGGTTGACCCTACTAAGGTGCAAGAAGTCCTAGACTGGAAGGCACCTATTATGGTCACAGAAGTCCAAAGTTTCCTGAGTTTGGCTGTCTATTATCGTCGTTTCATCCCGGATTTCTCTAAAATCACCAAGCCCATGACTCGACTACTTCAAAAGGATAAGAAGTTTGTGTGGACTCCGAAGTGTGAAGAGGCTTTCCACACTTTGCGGACCTTACTAACTTCTACTCCTGTATTGGCACAACTTGACATCGAGAAGCCTTTTGATGTCTATTGTGATGCATGTGGCACCGGTTTGGGGTGTGTTCTTATGCAGGAGAGCCGAGCCATTGCTTATGCTTCGCATCAGCTTCGAAAGCATGAAGTCAATTATCCTACCCATGACTTAGAGCTAGCCACGGTTGTTCATGCCCTGAAGATTTGGAGACATTACTTGCTAGGTAATGTGTGCAACATCTATACTGACCATAAAAGTCTCAAGTACATCTTTACTCAACCCGAGTTGAACATGCGTCAACGACTATGGTTAGAATTAATCAAAGACTACAACCTTCAAGTGCACTACCATCCTGGCAAGGAAAATGTGGTTGCTGATGCCTTAAGCAGAAAGGCCCATTGCAATTCCTTAGTTAGTGAAGACTTTCATCTGGCACACCTCCTTCATCCTATAGTACTCCACAATATCACTGTGGATTGCTCTCTTAGAAGTCGAATTATTGAACTCTAGAAGACTAATGTGGGTGTGTTTCACATCAAGCGGAAGATGAAAGAGTAGGAGACCAAGCACTTTAGGGTCAATGTCAAAGGAATTCTCTGGTTTGATGATAGGCTTGTAGTACCCAAAGACAAAGAACTTAGAAATCAAATTATGGCTAAAGCCCATTCTTCTAGATTGTCCATCCATCCTGGTAGCAGTAAAATGTATCAAAATCTTAAGCTGTATTATTGGTGGACCAAGATAAAGAAAGAAATCGCAGCCTACGTGGCAAGGTGTGATAACTGTTGCAGATTCAAGGCTATTCACATGAAGCCTGGGTTATTGCAGCCACTCTCTATTCCTGGCTAGAAGTGGGAAGAAATTGTTATGGATTTCATTGTTGGGTTACCCACTACCAAAAAGGGTTTTGATTCCATCTGGGTTATCGTAGATCGTCTAACCAAATCCGCTCACTTTATTTCGGTCAAGTCTACCTATCACCCTCACAATTATGCTGATATTTATTTTCAACAAGTGGTACATCTCCATGGTGTACCCAAATCCATTGTTTCAGATAGAGGACCGCAATTCATGGCTCGCTTTTGGGAATGCTTACATCAGAATCTTGGCACTCATCTAATCCGCAGTTTTGCCTATCATCCGCAAATATCGGGACAGACTGAGCGTGTTAATCAAATTCTTGAAGACATGCTTAGAGCTTGTCTTATCTCTTGCAAAGGCTCTTGGGAGGAATGGTTGCCTCTCACTGAATTCTCTTATAACAACAGTTATCAAGAGAGTATCAAGATGGCTTTTGAAGCGCTATATGGCCGCAAGTGTAGGACTCCTTTAAACTAGGTAGAACCTAGAGAAAGAAGATTCTATGGTATTAATTTTGTAAAAGAAGCCAAAGAGCAAGTCCAAACTATATAGAAGAATATGACTACCGCTCAGGCTAGACAAAAGAGCTATGCTGATAAGAGAAGAAAACCTATTGAGTTTGAAGTAGGTGACCATGTTTATCTGAAGGTATCCCCTATGAGAGGAGTAAAACGTTTTAGAATCAAAAGGAAGCTTGAGCCTCGATATGTTGAACCTTACCAAATTATCGAGAAAAGTGGAAGAGTAGCCTATAAACTCAATCTACCACGTGAAATGGGAGCTATATTCTTGGTATTCCATGTGTCTCAGCTGAAGAAGTGTCTCTGTATTCCTGAGGAAAGAGTAGCAACGAGGAGAATCAACTTGAAATCTAATCTTTCTTATGAGGAGAAGCCCGTGCAGGTTCTGGATACTCAAGAAAGGGCGACTCGTAGGCGAGTAGTTAAGTTATACAAGGTAGTTTGGAGTAATTATAGTGATCGGGATGCAACATGGGAGCGAGAAGATTATCTAAAGGAAAAATTTTCAACTTTCTATACTAAATGGTACGCTTTCCAAATCTCAGGACGAGATTTTTCTAAGGGGGGAGGGCTGTAACACCCTAGGTGTTTGGCTCCCACAAAATTGCATTTCATTTCATAAACATGTGCATCATCTACCTCATCATGTCATTGTTACTGAAACATGTATATGCAACATTCTCAATTATGTTTGTTTCATACTTGATTGCTTGTGAATGGTAGTTAGTGCCACATGTGAATGCAACATGAGTTTCTCATACCTTGAAACATGGCAACATGGTAGTGTAATATGACAAGTTTAAAATTGCAACAAAGTCATGAAACATGTGAAACATGGAATTGCAACAGTAGGGTAATTTGAGTGTTTTGTTGTTTCATCACATGTGATACTTAGAAGTTGGTGTAGCACTTGTGTAGAGTGGTTAATTATGGTCTAATACACCTTAACTACACTTAGGGTAATTGATGGGACATTGTTCATGTGGACCAAAATGACTAAATTGCCCTCTAGGTGGAGGTTTGACTTTAGGATGACCTATAAAGTGACTCTGTTTAACTGATTAAAAAGTCCAACCTAGAGACCTTGCATGGATGTGTACCCTTTACCAAAGTTGTAGCCAATTTATCAAGGAACAAAAGTCTCAATATGACTATCTCATGAAAATGGCTAGAACATGCTCAAACAGGGCCCACAAGTTAGGTTTCCCTACTGATTTCAGACTTAGAAAAATTCTTCAGTCAAGCCCTGACTTACAGTTTCATGAGCCCCTCTTTGAGACCTTGTATCTCCCAATCCATACCGAATTAGTCCAAGCCCCAATTGACAATGTTGTAGTACTACTGTAGCTCTACAAATTTGCTATTACTACCTACCACTAACTCAGGCTAGATTACGAGCTTTGAGGCGATGAATTGGCGCTATCAGTCATGCCACTGGACCTCGATTCAGTCGTTTCAAAAAATGTTCAGTGAACACCGTGGCCGACCGGTTCAGAGGCTGGCCACCACATGGCGTGCATGCTCAGCTAGCACCTCCACGTCGCGCACCCGTGCTCCCAGATGAAAGCCAAGCCAGCGCCTCGCTCACTCCCTCTTCCTCTCGCCATTTCCCTCTCTGCCATCCTCTTCCAAGCGTGCGCGGTGACCGGGAAGACCGTGGCCGCCGCCGAGCCAAATCACTTAACCGAGCACCATTGTTCGATTCCCCTAAACCACAGCACCACCGTGAGCCCCTCCATGTCCTCGACCTCACCGAAACCTAGTCCTCGCCTCAGGTAGGGCTCACCGTGAAGGTGGCTCCACCAGGTCGCCATGTTCGCCGCCGGCCGAGCTAGCACGTGGCTGTGCCGCTCGAGCCTCTTACCACCCCCTCTTTCCCTTGCTTGAGGTCCAGTTAGTGATGCTGATGCTCATAGGGTAGACCATTAGGGCCATGATGTCGTCGGCTCGCCGGAGCTGGCCAACCCATGGCTGTGCACCACCATGGCCGTCGCCATTTCCCCTAGCCACCGCAATTGCTGCAATCAATGGTACCCCTAGGTGCGCACGGGTGAGGTGAACACACTAGTACCCATGGCCTCGCCGGAGCTGCCACCGGCGGCGAGCTACCGCCGTCGCTCTTCTTCCCTCCCCTGTCTTTCTCTCTGACTAGCGGGGCCCGCTTGTCAGCAGCCGCACACAGGCGGGAGTCGATCTTGGGCCACGCCATGTTTCTAGGCCGTGCTGAGTGTGCTAGCGCGCGCGTCGCAGGCCGCAATGGCTTTCCGGGCCGGCCCAGTAGCTGGTTAGGGTTTCCAATTTGTTTTGTTTTATTCTTTTTCACAGATTTGGGTACAGATTCAAAAATGTATATCTCTTGGTTGGTAGATCCAAATGATGTGGTTCCAATTTTGTTGAGTTCCTGGTAATGTCTAGTTTATATTAAAAATATAATTTATGCCATGTTCTGTTATGAAAAATGGAGTTGCTAATTATCTCTTTTAATCATGTGGGAAATAGGGGTAATTATATCTTTTTTGTGTAGCTCCAAATGGCATGAAATTTTTATGGTGTACTGCTCATATCATGAATAACTTGTAGTTAAATTTTCATACACTTTGGACACTGTATGTAGGAGTTATGTAATTCTTTTGTTTGCATAGATGGATCTTGTGTGAATTTTCATAATTTTTCTATAGATCCAGTAAAGGTAAAATTTGGTGAGTGCTATTCTTATGCTAGAATGATACTAGGAAAAATATGAAATCTGTTGCTTGACACTTTTTAATAGGGTTTCCTAATTATGCTAGAAATAGACCTGCCATCTGTTATTTTTGATACAGCAAGTTCTGCTTGTCCAATTGCTTTGAAATTTTATGGTAGTCTATGTGAAGCATGAGGTAGCTACTGTAATTTTTGTAGATTTTTTTGTACAGTTTTACTATATGTTGCTTTAATCACCTAATTAACTAAATAAATTAGAAAAGGATATTAAATAATTTATTTAGAAGTTGGCACTATACTTTCTGACGTTCTTCTAGTCTGCACAACAAGTTGGTAAACTTGGTTTGGTCTAATTATGCTTTTGCATCATCACTAAATATTTAATTTAGTAAACCTGCCATTTCTGGACAGATTCTATGTTTACTTGAATTCGATTTGATTAATATAAGAATCATGCTTTGATGTTTACAAATGAATTGTAGAGAATTTCATAAGCTTTCCAGAATATCCTCTTGAAAGTCATTTGAATTTGTAGAACTCTTGTTGTGATTGAATTAAGGAACTGCTCGTTTGCATATGAAACCTTAACTGTTGATTTAAGCATGCCTTTACTATTCCTAAGCTTGTGGTAATGTTCCTAGGTGTTAGGCCTTTAACTGAAGATGAGCATCTTTATCTTAGGTTATGCAAGTTAGGTAAGTTGATCTTGTTCTTCGAGTTAAGTTAGATACATGTTTTAAAGTGATTTGAATAGAGCTATTCTTAATCGGTAAACGAGTGTCTAGTGATGTTTTCGTTAAATACTTACTGTTATCCATTCATCATGAGCATCATGTCATTCCTTATGCATCCATGATATTTATCTTGTGCATCTGCATGCAATAGGTGTACCGAAAGGGGTGACACTGCTGGAATTCGAGGAATCGAGCGGGGAGCAGCAGCAGCCAACACCGGAGGTTTAGGAGGTGCAGCCCTTGGGAGAAGTGTCTGATGAGGTCGCCGTTGAGTGCCCAGATCACCGTCCGTGTAACTTTGTGAAAGGCAAGCCCCAGAGCATATTAAACCTCCTAACTTCTGAAATGCAATTAAAGTATTATTGTTACATATATATTGTTGCATTAAGTTTAGGTGTTGGATGCAAACACTTGCTGCATTGGTTATCCAATCCTTGCTCAGATATTGATACCCTGAATCCTATGTAGCTCAGGCTCATGTTGTGCTTAGCCCTGCTTAAACGCGGTAGAAGTCAGGTGATTTCCTATCATCTACGAGCTATAGAGATATACATATGGCACGATTGGCTATATTTGCTATCGTGGAAAAGAACCTGTCTTAATTTGAATTGAAGACCGGGCGAAGGCTTGTCGGTTTGTAGTGACTCCGTCTGTGTCGCTTAAGGACTAAATCTTGGAGCCTTTCCTGTTCATGTTGAACGCATGCCTCTCTCTTAGTTGGCCGGGTCTGGAGACCGACCACGAAGCCGAGTAGCTCACCTCAGGCCGGGAGTCGATAAGTATAAAGTACGCCTCGGAAGGGAATCGTAGGCGTGAGTCCAAGGGCAGGTGATTTAAAAGTCCTGATCATCCTGGCAGAAGGGTAATCTCTGAGAGTGCTGGTGCTGATCGAACCCGCGAATTTGGTTCCTGAGTTGTGCCAAAGGTGACCCACGGCTACCCTTGCAAAGTATGCCAGGGTGAGAGTTAGGAATACCCCTCAGCTGAGTTGTAATTCGATTCGAGTCGCCGTCTCTCACTGGTTAGTGAGAACTTGACGGGCTTATCTCCAAAGTAGATACACTAAATAACATAATGGTTTAGGAATGATGGTATGATGATGACAGCCTTATTATACCTGCTATGGTTAATATTGTTTGCTCCTAATAAGTGAGTGCTCTAGTACAGGTGCTAATCTATTGGACAGGTAAATGATGATAAACTTGATGCTAAGTTTAAATTGGTCACTATATTCATAAGCTCTTTTATGCGACTATGTCAAGCTAGCCCACCTCATAACCCTTGCATGACCCTTGGTGTCCTTTATTTCTAGTTTTGACGGGTAAGTCTAGCTGAGTACCTTCTCGTACTTAGGGTTTATCTCCCACCTGTTGCAGATGGCCAGTTCTACTTTGGTTACTGCAAGTATTGCCTTCTCTTGGCTAGGGATGAAGACTAGACCGTTGGGTACGGTCTCTCCTAGTTCTCGTACCTAAAGATGCTTTTGGTGGGACATGACTAAGATCTGGCAATGTATTTGAAACTATGAAGTTATGTACTAAACTATGTTGCTTCCGCAAATTTGAACTTGGTTTGTAATATTTTATTTGAACTCTGATGGATGTAATCCGAATGCCACTTGTGAAATGTTGTAACGAATGATGTGTTGTGTTGAATCACTATGGTCTTGGTTTGTATGTCGGGAGTTGTTTGAAATCCTTCGTGATTTCTGGACTACCGGGATTATGGGAGCTTAAGTACAGGAATTTAATCACTTCGGTGATTGTTTTTGTACTTATGTTCTTATAATTTAGTCGGTTCTGTTACAGCTATCCCACACTTGTTTTGTTACTTATGTTATTTAATTGCTGAGTTTCACATATTTTCCTTACCTGCAAATTCCACTCTCTATCAAATGATTCAGTGGCTACTGACAATTGTAAAAACCTTATGACCTTCTCTATGATATGCTTAGTTTGACTCTGAGGTTTGGGACCTACCAGTCTAGATTGAGATAGGAATCCATGCACCTTTCTTATAGAATTCTGGTAGTATATATTAAATGGTCAACACACATAATGTTTGATTGGATGTGTAAATAAGACTGTGAAAGAATTTCTTTCCTCTACTTCTCTTTGTAGGGAAATGCAGCTAGAACAGGAGAGAATAGAAGCTAAGAAGAAGCGGGTAAGAAAAATATTTCACTCAGTAATAAATGCAGTTGCAATTTAACCTCAGCGTCCTTTTTTTGCCTTGAGAGTAAACTTTATCCTTGCTGTCCTTATCAAAAGAAAATATAGTGCCTTTATGTCCTCCAAATTTGAAGTCCTAAGCATGATATGTTCATCAATTTCTATGAATGCCATTGGTGGGTTAGTACTTATCAATTTTTGTTGATAATTATGACCTTCAGAATTTCTCTACTTACATAGTTAGAAGAAGACGCACAACAGCTTGCCCGAGTTTTTGAAACCATCGGCCCTTTCAAGATTCCTCGCAAAGGTGGAAAAGGAAAACAAATCTTTGGGAGGCAAGTTCTAAGTTGGATAATCCTTTATCTATTCTCTGTTGTCTTACTTTCAATTTTCTGACAATATCCTTAATTGTGCACAGCGTCACAGCGCAGGATGTTGTTGACATAATAAATTCACAACTTAATAGGTATAAGCACATGCTCCTAACTCCTAAGCAATCTTAATAGCATTTCTCATTGTTATTACTTTTCTTACTGCTGGCATGCTGTGTCGTGTAGGGATGTCGACAAGAAGCTGGTGACAGTTCCAGAAATCTGTGAAATCAGAGAGTATGTTGCAGAGATCCAGCTTTACTCCTATTGCCTCTACTTCCATTCTGTGTACGACATTTTTTCCAGTCTTCTTATGTGGGTTTGCTCATAATGCCCAACACCCCTTTAACTGTTGGACAGACTGCATCAGGTGCAATTTGCTGACAACCCATGAGTCATTTTAGGCCTATTAATAGTAGTGAAATGCAGTATTTGATTGTTTAGTGAATGAAAATTTGGTAGGCAATCTCTGTCATCAAATTTGCTGGTTTGTGTACTTCATCGTTACAATTTTATATTATCTTTTGTAGTGCTATACTAAATCAAATTATCAATGGACGTAACAGCATGAAACACTACATGATATTTTTACTACTCAATCATGTGCTTGGGAGAGATGGCTACTCAGGATGATGAAAACTATGTACGGGTTCAATCCCACTGGGAATTCTGGACAGATGGACAGAAATATTTTCATAATATAACTGGCCTGACAGATGTACCTGATTATGTATGTAACCTAAAAAATAGGGTGTCAGTGCTTGAGAGCGATAATTTTTTTTATAACATTACAATCTGATGAGTTCGGTTGCCTTCACAGACCCCTTACGTTTGGATTTATGATTCCATGTATGAATGCCTTTTACATATGTTGTCCGATTCCGCCTTTGTATTGCATAACTTTATTTTGGCTGTAGGTGTAGATGGTTTTTGTTGCAATTGTGATAAAAGGAACCTCTATGCCACTAATTTATGGTTCCCAGATCTCTTCCATGCAGCCAAAGTATAGGAGAATAATGTTGACATAATTCACAGTGACTGCATCCTCAGGTCTCCAATCCCAGCCCCAAATCCAAAAATTATTGCAATTGGATTTTACTTACTATTTCGGTGTTTGGTTCTTGGTATTTTCTGAAATATTTTGTAATTTCAGCACTAGACCTACATTTAAATTGCTCTGAGCTTTGGCATCTAGTGGTGCAAAGGCAGGTCCACCTGCAACATTGAAGCCCCTGCAAAATAGTTAGGGTCAACCCACGGCTTCCAATTAAAATTAGTATAGTTGGATATAAGCACAATTCGCCTGCACTCCCACTCTCCAACTGATTAAAGAATCTACTCACATGTCTGCCTCTGAATTACATTAAAGAAAGGTTAATAACGAAGCTAGAAAGGAGGAACCTTGTCTATATCAAAGTGAGTTCCAAGAAGTTCAATGAGATACAGTGAATACTACATAGTTTCAGCTCACGTTTTTTTTGTTCGCTGCTAAAACCTACATGTCTCGCAACTTAGAGGCTTTGGGCCAGTTTAATTTCTACTGCTCTCAGCTGTTGGTTTTGCATGCAGTTTAGCTTCTAAGCTTTGGGCCAATTAAATTTCTACTGCTCTCAACTGTTGGTTTTGCATGCTGTTTTTTTGTACTTTGTTATCGATGATATTATTATCACACAGAACTCTTATTTGGTATATTTGAGTATGGTTGCTTGGACTGGCCAATAATGTAGTAGGTATAGATCTTTCGACGTGTCTGTTTTATAATCTTTGATTCTATATACATGTATGGGTCAATTAATGATACACTTATATTTGGATAAAGTGCACAGTTTAGATAACCATTTAGGTTATTTGATCAGTCATCAGGGTTGTGAGCTTTTATCAGAACACAGTAAACATACCTCTTGCCACAGCTATGTTTATGTTGTCCTTGCTTCCTCTTACCTTCCTATTCTAAAAATCTTTGACAGATTTATTTTCTTAGTTCCTAAACTGATGCTCCAATTTGTGTGCACATTTTCTACAGGTTTCCGTATGCCACGAGGGCTTTAACTCAGCTTCGTTGCATTGATATGATTTTAGGTATGTTACGGCTGCCAGCTTTTTAGTAGTGTGGAAGTTCTTAATCACCAATGTTAGCTTACAGTGCTTTGTGTGGCCTTGAGGTCTTAAGACACTGTTCTAAAATTTACATTGTAGATTCCTGATTACCACGCATAGAAAATGCCATGGTTTCGAAAGTATGCATAGCAGATGTGTCCTGCACCATATAAAAAAAAAGCTCCAATCTTTCAGTCTTTGTATATGACATATCTATATTTAGCTCTTAATATTGTTTCTATGCAAAGAATAAACATGTTTTTTACCTGCGCCTTAACCAGGTGATTTGCCGGTGCGCGCGAGGGCACGCATGATGGACTAGTTGTCTCCTATACAAATGCAATGTCCAATCGAACGCATGCTTTCATGGCATTGTCTGCTGTACAAATGCATCTTGGTCCCTGGACGGAACGTCTGGATGGATGCTTGAGCAAACAGGCCTGAGAGGCGCACGACAGATTTGCATGTTGTTTTGGCTAACGTTTGGACATCCACCGACCCTGGTGTACCTAGACTTATTAATTTACATGTTCTGTTAGGCGTTAGCCAAGAGGCTAAGACTAAGAAACTAACTGACTGACTGCCTGCAGCTCCCCCTAGAGATTGAGAGGCCAACGAGATGAGCTCTATATATTTGTTTCCTGCTAAACACCATGCGTGCCTCATCACATATGCCATTGAAGTCCTGAGCCGTTTTCAGTCAGCAAAAAATCTGCCGTTTCTCTCCCCAAAATCTTCCAAACTAACAGCCTGTTTAGTTCCCTTCCATTTTGCAAAATTTTTTAAGATTCTCCGTCACATCGAATCTTTGGACGCATGCATGAAGCATTAAATATAAATAAAAAATAAAACTAATTACACAGTTTAGACAAAATTCACGAGACGAATTTTTTAAGCCTAATTAAACTATGATTGGACACTAATTCCTAAATAACAATGAAAATGCTACATTACCATTTCGTCAAAAATTTCGCCGACTAAACACTACCTAGCAAAAGCGCAACAGAGTTTGTACCAAGCCTTGCCGAAGGAGGTTCTAGGTCAGCGAGCTCACTAAAACATGATTTCAGATCACTCAACTGACACTAGTTGTTGGGCGTCAGTCTCCCCTCTCCCCCAATGTTCATGCGGCCATCTCACTTTTTTGTGTAAGAGCATTTTCAACAAGACCATAAACTAGACCCTTACTCTACTTTTTGGTGTTAGAGAAAAAAAAACTTAACCCAATAGGGTCCCAACTCGAGTCCCTGCTCTATGGAGCCCTCTAATTCTCTTACTCACCCCCCATCCCCCATGGGTTGTAGGGAGCTCTCTATTTCTTCCCGAGATTTTTTTTTCACTGCCAACTCACTATCGTGCATCCTTTTTTTGTCATGATTTTCTTCCGTGTCGTCACCCTATTCTTCTCGGTGTGGCTCACTTGGTGAGCACCCCATCGTGCAATCTTCGTTGCTCCTTGCTGTTTGGTCGAAAACCGAACGAACATATAACAAAAATAATGTAATGCAAGGGAGACACATACACACATTCGAGAACCACGTATTTCATTAATTCTTTCTTAAATATACAAAATACATGATCAACGAAAAAAATATCTTCTTCCGTCTTCAGCGTCATGCTTAAGAAGAGGTCTGACTTGTAGAAAATTGCGTAGTTCGCAGATTCCCGGGGCTTGTTGGGCGCATCCGGTTAATTACATCCGCAAGACGAGCTCGTGGAAAACCTCCGATTAAGCTGCGCTTTCATGGTCGTCAAATATTCGTGTCGGGTACCATAAAAAGGGGTCCCCTAAGCAAGAGCCAGAAAAAATCGCTTAGACCTTGTAAAAATCGAAACTAAGAGACAACCACCGGAAAACCCCCACCTTATCCGAGGCTCGGCTGAACCGCCCGGCCCACCTCGAACAATATCCGGGCTCGGCCCAGAACGAAACCATGAGGCCTCGAACGAGGTACCGATTCTCTGCCTCGCCCGAGGCCCCGCCCGTAAGGCCTCGGACGAGGTACCGATTCTTCGCCTCGCCCGAGGCCCCGCCCGTAAGGCCTCGGACGAGGTACCGATTCTTCGCCTCGCCCGAGGCCCCGCGCGTAAGGCCTCGGACGAGGTATCGATTCTCTGCCTCGCCCAAGGCCCCGCGCGTAAGGCCTCGAACGAGGTACCGATTCTCTGCCTCGACCGAGGCCCCGCACGTAAGGCCTCGAACGAGGTACCGATTCTCCAACTCGCCCGAAGCCCCGCCCGTAAGGCCTCGGACGAGGTACCGATTCTCCGCCTCGACCGAGGCCCCGTGCGTAAGGCCTCGAATGAGGTACCGATTCTAAGACTCGCCCGAAGCCCCGCCCATAAGGCCTCGAATGAGGTACCGATTCTCCGACTCGCCCGAGGCCCCGCCCGTAAGGCCTCGGACGAGGTACCGATTCTTCGCCTCGCCCGAGGCCCCACGCCACGAGGCCTCGGACGAGCACGTCACATCCAACCAACGCGTCCAACCACTCCCGCGACGTCAGCCGAACGACGGCTCGATACAGTGGAGTGACCGATGAGATGGGAGTCACATCGATGCCATGCCGTCCGCGACAGGACGGAGCGAGGGTTACCGGTCGCTGTGCTCGGCGCTGTGCCCACGACTGACACCCGTGCTGCCTAACCCCACCTGCTCCAAGGACAGCGCGGCGTGGAGAGTCAAGTCCGGGTCCCTGTAGCCTCGGAATCAATGTACAAGACCAACTGCTCCCTCTGAGCCTCGGCTATCCGCTTCTAGGCTCCTGTAGCCTCGGGACTCGCACCCGCCGAGCCCCCCCACAATGGTTCAGCCTCTGCACCGACTGGGCCTTGGCTCTCTACGTTGTCAACATACAGCGACCGGTACGTCGTCTGCAGTACGCACCATACCCTGCGCCAAGCCGCAGGAGCTCCCATGTCGCACAGGATCAGGCGTGACCGGCGCGTCGCTCTAGTGCACCGAGGATAAGGCCGCTCCACCGACCATGACGCCATAGTGACGAGCTATAGGGCTCGGACATGCCGCCTCTGCTCACAAACGCCACGTAGCAAATCCATGTACCGCCCACATGCCTCCCTTCGACTATAAAAGGGAGTGACCGGGGCCGCTTCTAGGCAGGGACTCTCACAGAAGGGAACACACACAAGAAGACTCACAAGAAGACACACATGCGCAAGCAATGCACAACGCTCTGTAACACTCACGCTTCCTCACTGCAAGAGATCAACATCTCAAGCAACACACGCCACTCTACGCAGAGACCTAGGACTAGCTCCCTCTCTCGCTCAGCTTGTAAACCCCTACTACAAGCACCTCGGTGCAAGGAATACAAGATCGCTCTCTCAGACTGGATGTAGGGCACCTATTGCCTGAACCAGTATAAACCTTGTGCCTCTTTGCATCACCATCCGGGATTAGGAGCCTGCAGTACACTTTCACTAGTCGGTTGAGGGCCCGCCGGTTCAAAACACAGACAGTTGGCGCGCCAGGTAGGGGCCATACTGCGTGTCAGCTTAGTCATCCCAACAAGTTCCGAATGGCAGGCCCCGTGCGACCACTGCGTCTCGGCACGGTGATCTAGTTCGGGAGCCTAGAGTTCATGTCTCTAGGATGTGATTACGATATGGTACTCCTCACACCCAGAGCCCCACCGACCGACGACGACATCACGCACCAGCAGCCTAGGCACAGGCGGTGCCCGGGCCACCGCTCTCATCGCGCTCGCCAGGCACGGAGCGGACGGGACCACCCCGACACCGCACGAGCTCAGGGCGACGCACCGCACTCCGCCAGCATCCCATACCCGGCTGTTGATATAGAGTCCCTGGTTGGGGACCTATCTAGCTTAAGCCTGGGCAAGGGAAAGACGTCGGTGGCGCGCAGCGATGCCCTATCATCAAGATCTGCCCTGCCACCTCCTGAGGAGTTGACTCCGGCGGAGCAGAGCCAGGCGACGACACCATCCCCGTACCCCTTTGGGTTGGGCAATGTCGTCGCCTACGCTTCCACCTATGCTTCCGCTCACGCAGAGCCCCAAGGACGCCACCAATGTTTCGCCCTCGACCTCATTGCCACAACCACGTCCCACACCCACGCTGACTTCTCCAAGCTTCGCGACCCTGAAGCCATGCGCCGCTTCATGGCTGTGAGTGACTACTCCTTCGGCTACTCCAACTCCGATGACGAAGGCGCTTACGATCCCACTCGTGAGTGCTTCAACGTCGAGCTCGGGATGTCGAGAGCGAGCGATGAGGACGAAGGGGCAGGCAGTCACTTCCCGCCCCACGAGGGGGCAGGCGACGCCACGCCTCCACGCGTCGAGCCCTCGGTAGCGCGGACAAGACCGACTCCTTCTGCAGCAGCTCTGAGACACTCTCGAGCAAGAGCAGCGGGGTCGCAGTGTTGGTGGAGCAGCCCGACGGAGGGCTCACGACATCAACCACCGCATCAACAACAATGAAGGGGGCGAGCAACCCCCTATCTTCAATCGCGCTAGCCAGAATGTCGCGGCAGCGGCGATGCTACTTCGGACAATGCCCGAGCCCTCTACCTCAGAGGGGCAACAGGTTCGCGGCGAGCTCTGAGAGCTCCTTGAGACCGCTGTGGTACAGCAAGCCGAAAGTTCCACCTCTCGATGATGCGGGGGCACCTTAGAACTACCCGCGACACCGCCTCAGTAGGATTGAGAGGCCTCAGTTCGCCCCGAGCCTGCTCGGGCATCGAGAGCCAACAAGGCCCCCTCGGTGCACGACCGCCTCAGTGACCGACGGGGTTCACTCCGTTCTTCCTGGTCTATGGAGCCGAGGCCATCCTTCCCACTGACTTGGAGAATGGTTCCCCAAGGCTACAGGCCTACAACGAGCAAAGCAACCGCACTGCCCGCAAAGACGCCCTCGACCAACTGGAGGAAGCCCGAGACGTTGCGCTGCTACACTCGGCCAAGTACCAGCAAGCCCTACGACACTATCAAGCCCAGTGCATTCGAAGCCGAGACCTGAAAGTGGGCGACCTGGTGCTGAGACTGAGGCAGAGCAATAAGGGCCGCCACAAGGTGACCTCACCATGGGAAGGGCCGTACATCATCGCCCAAGTGCTAAAGCCTGGGACCTACAAGCTAGCCAACGAGAAGGGCGAAATCCTCACCAACGCTTGGAACATAGAACAACTATGTCGCTTCTACCCTTAAATTTCCAAGCATTATATACATTGTTTCTTGAAATACAATAAAGAAGTGTTCTTTAGTTGTTCTAATTTTTTGAGAAACCGCCTGAGCCCATCGATGGGGGATCGGCGTTACGATAATGCTATAAGGGAGACTCGGCTCTGCCTCTATAGAGGTGCCCACCGCGGGGCTCAAACAAGACTCAGCTCGGCCTCTGCAGAACCGAGCCTCCCTCGGGGGCTAGAAGGGGGGGACCCCTCCCTAAGTCCCAGACACCATTTTTAGTCGTTTTTCAAAAAAAAAATCTATGCCAAACTCTCTCGCGTACTCTGACAAATCGATTGTAAAAAAACCTAAGGACCGAAAGTCTGTCTCAGGTCCAAAAGGCCAGCCGAGCCGCGAGACGGCCTACGCCTCTGGGCTACGGCAACTCCCTCACCACCTTTTGCCCGAAGGGCAGCTTAGGCTCCGAGGAAGTTTTTTGCAAGTGATATGTTCAAAGACAAGACAGAGGGCAGATGCTCAAAAATACAATAAAAAACAATTAAAAAGCGTATACGCATAAGTACTTTAAAAAGGCCTCGATGGCCACAAGCGTTATGGTACTATGATGCAAGTCCTAATCTATTTACATGGCCCTTTTGGCCCAGGTCAAAACTCTAGGTCACCAGCGTCGGCGGTCGGCGTAGGAGGAACCACCTCCTCTTTGAACAAACTGGCTAGTGCCGTGCCAGGGGCCTCAACCGCCTCCACCAGCTTCATTACCTCTTCCTCGGCCTTCTCGTCATCCTCAGCCACGACGTAACCGTCGCTGATGGCCTCAAGGTTGATGCCGGCGTAGTGCGAGGAGACGACGGCCAGGGCATGCTTGACGCCCGTATGCAGCGCCCCCTGGAGCCGCTCGTGGACTCGGCCGCTCAACGCGATTAGGCGGCTCCTAAGGGAGCTACCCGACTTGACCCCCCCGACCTCCAAGGCCTCGTAGGTGGTACTAGCGGCGCCCTGCAGCGTGTTGTGCTCCCGGATCTTGGCCTCGAGCACCGCCTACACTACGACGGAGGCCTCGGCTACCCGAGTGACTTCCTTCTCCAACCCTACACCAAGACAGGCGGGATGGGGTCAAGCACGAAAGAAAAACAAGCCAAACAGGGGCGTAAGCCTATGAGACTCACCCTCGGCTTTCTCCCTCCAGTTTTGGACCTCAACCCGAGAGGCCTCAGCCGCCCTAGAAGCCTCCCTCTCTAGCTCTGCGTCGCATTAGGGAGTCAGGGGTCAAACGTAAGAAAAACAAATAAAACAAGGGGCGTGGCTCAACGGGACTCACCCTCGGCCTTTTCCTTCTAGGCTAAGGCCTTGACCCGAGAGGCCTCGGCCACCTTGAGGGCCTCTTCCAGAGCACCTTTCGTCAGCAGGTGCATGCCCTGCTCTGCCACCAGCTACCCGACGATGGCCTTGGCAGAGGCCTCCACTTGTTCGGCCTGGGACCTGAAGGTGTCCCGCTCGCCGGCCACCCGGGTCAACTCCTCCTCCAGCTCCTTGATCCGCGCCGCCAAAGGGGTGGCCTGCTCCTGAGCCGTGGCCACCTCAACCTTCATATCAGCACAGCAAAGGTGGAGGTCCTCCACCTCCGTGCTCTGCACCGACAGAAGCTCATTAGCATTGGCGAGTAGGTCCTTCTACTACCGGAGCTGGTCCCAGACGTCCCTCTCCTGCCAGAGGAACAACGACTTCCTGAGGGACCGGGCCTTGAGCTCCTAGATAGGCAGAACAGACGTCAAGCACTACGAGAAAGCTCGGGGAAAAAACAACACAGCACGAGAAAAGAAAGCGCGTACCTGGGCAATGCCGGGTAGGTCGTCAGCCACGACGGACAGCGCTGTCCGAAGCGACTCCTCCACCAGATGGCGGAATTGCTCGAAGGAGTCCTAGTGCCCCCCCCCCTCGGCCATGTCCTCGAGGGCGAACAAAGGCTCCCCCTTGGGGTCATCCCGGCTCCGCCACAAGACACGTGGGCTATCCCACCCGTGGGGCTCGGGTTGTACCCGGACGAGGGCCGAACTCCCCTCGCCAGAAGTCAGAACTAGCTGCTCCGTGATGCTGGCCACCTTGGCGTCCACCGCCTCCTTCCCCCAGGAAGTATTGTCAGAAGAGATTGAATGAACCTCCACCTCCTAGACGTTCTCCTGTGACAGCGGCGGGTCTTACACTAGGGGTGGTACCAAAGCTTGCCCCGCCTCTATCTCCGCATCCTAGGCCGCCTGCTCCGTCATGCCCAAGCCAGCCTCTGCCACCTTGGCCTCGGTGGTCCCGAGAGCTCCAGCCTCGGCCACCTCGGCCTCGGTGGTCCTGGGAGCCCCGACGTCCACCACTTCGGCTTCGGAAGCCCTAGGGACCTCGATCTCGCCCTCGGTGGCCTCAGCATTCAAAGGCACATCGGCGTCACCCGACTCGAGGACCCCGGCCTCGCAGGGCGTAGGCGCCTCCTCCCCCGCCTGCTTCATGGCTGCCTTGGTAGCCTCTCCTTGGGCGACCGGCTCCTTCGGGTCGGCCTTGGCCGACACCGCGCCACGCTGTATGGCGGCCTGTGCCTCCACCACCCATCGGGTGGTGGAGTTGGTGCTCACCTTGAGCGCCTTACGTGGCGCTAGGGCAGGCGCTTCCGCCTGATGCTTCTGGCTGAAGACCACACTCACGAGGTCAGCATACGACCAAAGAACGAGTGGGAGACACTACAAACTCCACTGACGAAACACTTACCTCGAATGGGGACACAATAGCTTCCACACCGCGTCCCTCATCCCCTGCAACGGCAGCGGTGGCACGGCCCCCGTGTTCGCTAGTACCGGCCGGCCCTCACTGGGCTCCAACGCCTCCTCGGCCCTCTACGGAGTCAGTTGGGTCACCCCCGCCGTCGCCCATTCCACCTCCGCCGTCGAGCCCATCGAGCTGACGGCGCGCTTCCCCAATGCCCATGTCTCGGGCATGTCGGCCTCGGTCCAAGGGTGGGTGATCGCCAGCCCCGAGGTGCCCTCTCCTCCTCCTAGAGACACCGGGCCGCTTGCCGACGCCCCAAGCGCCATCCCCCTAATGTCAGGGAGATGGTCCAGAGGACCCCGCCCTGCCTCGCTCTCATCATCATCGCTCGAAGAATCCGTCGACGATGGTGATGGAGACGGCTCTTCCAGGAGACCATCGTGCCTCTGCTGCCGGCGACGTTTCTCCAGCTCATTGCACTCGAGGCTCTTCCTCTTGCGCCTTGCCTCCTTGGCGTCCTTCCGCTCCTTGTACACCTCGGCATGCACCCTGTTCGCCGCCCACCGCTCTGCGTCCTCCAGAACAGGCGGCGGGGAGGCTCGCACATCCCTCATCCCCTGTAGGAATGGCAAACGCAAATAAGGGAACAGATTGAAAATGTAAGGAGCAAGGAGGCCTCGGGGGCCGCAGCGACACGTGACTTACCAGAGAGATGTACCCCCGTGATGGGCGCATCGAGAACCGGGTCAGATCACTGCTCCTCTACCACCCCTCCACTGTCTCTCTCACCCAACGCAGAACCTCCTCGTCAGAAAGGGCGACGGCGGACAACCGGATGCCATCGATCGGCTCACTCGGTGCCATCTCGAACCGAGCCATTAGCGGCAGCACCCTCCGGCAGTGGAACGCCGCCATGACCACGGCCGTCGTAAGGCCACAGCTGTGTAGCCTCTCCAGCGCCTTCAGGAGTGGCTATAGCTTGGGCTGATCAACCAATGGGACGCCGTCCCTCCACCTCTCCGGCTGGCTCTCCACAACCCTCCCGGTATAGGGGGGAAGCCCACCATCATCATTGTGGAGGTAGAACCAGCTGTTGTACCAGCGGCGGTTAGACGACGTGAGCTGGGCTAGGATGTAGAAGGGCTGCCTGTCTTGGCGCACTTGGAGAGTGCAGCCGCCGGCCCTCAACGCCTTCCGCGTGCCCGTCGTGCCCACCGGCTTGGTGTTGAGCCCCGCTCGAAAGAAGTAGAGCCACAACTCCCAGTGGGGGCGATGCCTAGGTACCCCTCATAGACGGTGACGAAGATGGCCGCCTACGCGATGGAGTTGGGGTTGAAGTTGTGGAGCTCCACGCCATAGTAATGCAGGAGCACCCACATGAACCGGTCCGCTGGCAGGCCGAGACCGCGCTCGTGGAAGGCCACAAAGCTCGCGATGTAGCCATCGCGTGGCCTCAGCTCTGGCTCGCCCCCCGGAGCAATCCACTCCGGTCTGTTGGGGTCGGTAACCAGGCGGAGGAGGCCATCATCGAAGAGCGACTGTAGCGTCACCGTAGACACGTTGGATAGACCCCAAGGATCTACCTGGACGACAACAGCACCGCCGGCCATGGGTGCGGTGGAGAATGCGGCTATGGTGGTAAGGCATGCTCTCGCTATCCCTCTCTCTCTCTCGCCTTTCCTCCCTCTTCTCCCTTCTTCTCCCCAGCGCTCTCTTCCTCTGTTCTTAGCAACCGCTCGAGGGTAGAAAGGGCGAACGCAGGCAGGCAAGGTAAGGAGGGGCGGGGCTTGGCTCATCACGTATTTATGAGGGAGGGAAGGGGGCGAAATGGATGGGTGATGAAACTAGAGAAGTTTCCCTCAGATCTAGTGTAGTTAATCTAGATCCGACTAAACCGCCCACGCGTCCACCTTTTCCTTATTAACCACGTGCACACAGTAACGTTCCATCCGCAGACGCCACATTGCATCTGACCACAGCGATGGTAGGTGTTGTTCCATCTCCCCGAGGAACCGCCTCAAAAGGCACACCCACCGTTGTCAGCTGATGGGAGGGGAATATCCCCCACCCGATTCCTTTTGGACTAAGGAACTGGGCACCAAGCCCGTTACGGTCCTGGGGTTCAAAGGCTAGGCCCCTGAGGGTCTCGACAACCGCCTCAGGATAAACAGAGTTAGGGATGACTATGGGCAAGCCCGTACATGGCCGAGGCCCAAGCAAGCAATTGCTTGGGATGCCCTAAGTCGTGTCCGAGACTGGTAGGGAGGTCTCTGAATGGGATCCCACCGTAGGGAGGCACCGAGCCCTCGGGGCCAATCGAACGGCCCTAGGACCCACTAGAGAAGCCCTCTGGTACTTTTGGAGTGTGTCTCTAGACCACCAGCCGACCCCTATCGAATGGGGCACGGGCCTCCACTTGGACTTACCCGATAACAGCTCACCGGAGGTGTCACCACTCACGCCCACTGAGGGTAGCCTGGCATACTCCACCCCTCCTTCCGAACGAAAAGGATGCGCGAGGGCCGCACAAAAAAGACAGGAAAACTCCTGATCACCCTCTTGCTCCACGCAGAGGCTTAGGGGCTCTTCCTGCAAACAAGCCGAGGCCCAGCAACCCGAACTCACACTCGGGGGCTCAGCAAACGCGGTAAAAGGCACAGAGCCTGTTACGGTCCAGGGGTTTGAAGGCTGGGCCCCCGAGGGTCTCGACAGCCGCCTCAGGACAAACAGAGTTAGGGATGACTATGGGTAAGCCCGTACATGGCTGAGGCCCAAGCAAGCAATTGCTTAGGATGCCCTAAGTCGTGTCCAAGACCAGCAGGGAGGTCTCTGAATGGGATCCCACCGTAGGGAGGCACCGAGCCCCTAGGGCCAATCGAATGGCCCTGGGACCCACTAGAGAAGCCCTCTGGTACTTTTAGAGTGTGTCTCTGGACCACTAGCCGACCCCTATTGAATGGGGCATGGGCCTCCACTCGGACTTACGCGATAACAGCTCACCGGAGGTGTCACTGCTCACGCCCACTGAGGGTAGCCTGGCATACTCCACCCCTCCTTCCGAATGAAAAGGATGCGTGAGGGCCGCACAAAAAAGATAGGGAAACTCATGATCGCCCTCTTGCTCTGAGCAGAGGCTCAGGGGCTCTTCCTGCAACCAAGCCAAGGCCTAGTGACCCGAACTCACACTCGTGGGCTCAGCAAACGCGATAAAACCCCTCGCTCAACATAAGAAAAGCCTCTGGAGGAATAAACCCACTCCTCCAGGGCCTCGGAGGCTACACCCGGCGGGTGCGCTCGCGTGCACCCACCAAGTCTTGTCAAAACCTTAGGAAGAGCACTCACACTCTCCCCGAGGCTCGGGGGCTACTGTCGGGTACCATAAAAAGGGGTCCCCTAAGCAAGAGCCAGAAAAAATCGCTTAGACCTTGTAAAAATCGAAACTAAGAGACAACCACCGACAAACCCCCACCTTATCCGAGGCTCGGCTGGACCGCCCAGCCCACCTCAAACAATATCTAGGCTCACCCAAAGTGGGCTCGGCCCAGAACAAAACCATGAGGCCTCGAACGAGGTACCAATTCTCCGCCTCATCTAAGGCCCCCATAAGGCCTCAGACGAGGTACCGATTCTCCTCCTCGCCCGAGGCCCCGCCCGTAAGGCCTCAGATGAGGTACCAATTCTCCGCCTCGCCTGAGGCCCCGCACGTAAGGCCTCGGATGAGGTACCGATTCTTTGCCTCGATCGAGGCCCCGCGCGTAAGGCCTCAAACGAGGTACTGATTCTCCAACTCGCCCAAAGCCCCGCCCATAAGGCCTCGGACGAGGTACCAATTCTCCACCTCGACCGAGGTCCCACGCGTAAGGCCTTGAACGAGGTACCGATTCTCCGACTTGCCTGAAGCCCCACCCGTAAGGCCTTGGACGAGGTATCGATTCTCCGACTCGCCCGAGGCCCCGCCCGTAAGGCCTCAGACGAGGTACCAATTCTCCGCCTCGCCTAAGGCCCCATGCCATGAGGCCTCAGACAAGGACATCACATCTAACCAACGCGTCCAACCACTCTCGCGACATCAACCGAAGGACGGCTCGATACAGCAGAGTGGCCAACAACATGGGAGTCACATCGATGCCATGCCGTCCGCGACAGGACGGGGCGAGGGTTACCGGTCGCTATGCTCGGCGCTGTACCCACGACTGACACCCGTGCTGCACTGTGCTACCTAACCCCACCTGCTCCAAGGACAGCGCAGCGTGGAGAGTCAAGTCTGGGTCCCTGTAGCCTCGGAATCAATGTACAAGACCAACTGCTCCCTCTGAGCCTTGGCTATCCGCTTCCGGGCTCCTGTAGCCTCAGGACTCGCACCCGCTAAGCCCCCCACAATGGTTCAGCCTCTGCACCGACTGGGCCTCGGCTCTATGTTGTCAACATACAGCGACCGGCATGTCGTTTGCAGTACGCACCATACCCTGCGCCAAGCCACAGGAGCTCCCACATCACACAGGATCAGGCGTGAACGGCGTGTCGCTCCAGTGCACCGAGGACAAGGCCGCTCCACCGACCATGCCACCACAGTGATGAGCTACAGGGCTCAGACATGTCGCCTCTGCTCACAAAATGCCACATAGCAAATCCATGTACCGCCCTCGTGCCTCCCTTCGACTATAAAAGGGAGTGACTGGGGCTGCTTCTAGGCAGGGACTCTCATGGAAGGGAACACACACAAGAAGACTCACAAGAATACACACACGCGCAAGCAACGCACAACGCTTTATAACACTCGCGCTTCCTCACTGCAAGAGATCAACATCTCAAGCAACCCACGCCACTCTACGCAGAGACCTAGGACTAGCTCCCTCTCTCGCTCAGCTTGTAAACCCCTACTACAAGCACCTCGGTGCAAGGAATACAAGATCACTCTCTCAGACTAGACGTAGGGCACCTATTGCCTAAACCAGTATAAACCTTGTGCCTCTTTGCATCACCATCCAGGATTAGGGGCACACAATACACTTTCACTAGTCGGTTGAGGTCCTGTCGGTCCAAAACACCGACAATTCGATTACTCATCGTCAGCCATATGCGATATATGGATTAGTAAAAATATGGGTGGCTTTATGTCGCCGAAGCTCGATCGTGACATCGCCATCGCCACGTCGAGGTAAAGCGGAACATATTGTTGATGAAGGGGATGACTTTTGTCTCGTCGGTGCCTAGTCATGTGCGCCAGCCTTCGTTAACACGGACGTGTGTGAATTACCTTTGCCTCATTGGTGCCCAGCAACGAAGTGTCCGATCCTGTTAACTAGGACATGTCAATGGAGTAGTGACCTTGCCTGGTCGATACTTGGCCATGATTTTGTCTAGCCTCGTCGCTACTAGCATATGAAATTATGAGACCATTCATGATGGCTCTCATCATGACATATATGGGTATCCATGGATGATGCTTGCTAACTGAATCGATAGCCTCCCGGCATCAACATTTTATAGTGAAATGAGGCATTCTCGTCTCATGTATCTCGACTTTTTCATCATCACGACGAGCGGGGTTTTCTCATCTCGCGCGTCTAGATTTTTGTCATCGCGACGAGCGGAGGTTTTCTGTCTCACGCGCTGCGATGAGCGGGGTTTTCTCGTCTCGCGTGTCTAGATTCTTGTCATCACAACGAGCGGGGTTTTCCCATCTCGCGCGTCTTGTCTTGTCATCACGACAAGCAGAGGTTTTCCGTCTCACGCGCTGCGATGAGCGGGGTTTTCCTGTCTCGCGCGTCTTGTCTTGTCATCGTGACGAGCGGAGGTTTTCTGTCTCGCGCGTCTTGATTTTTTTTATCATCGCAATGACCGGAGGTTTTCTGTCTCGCGCGCCGCGACGAGCGAGGTTTTCCCATCTCAAGCGTTTAAATTTTTGTCATCGTGACGAGCGGGGGTTTCCCGTCTCGCGTGCTGCGACGAGAGGGGTTTTCCTGTCTCGCGCGTCTTGATTTTTTTACACGGTGTCGACGAAATATAGTCGGCAGTCCATCTAGGGGTATGCCCATGATGGTAGATTGTCGGTAGACGGTGCATGTAATCAAGAATCAGATGGTTACAGAGGCGCAAGACACAAGATTTATATAGGTTCGGCCGCCATGTTGGCGTAATACCTACATCCTGTGTCTCATTATTCTGTATTGATTAAGGTGATCCATTGTAGATGTTTCCTGAGGGGGACCCCTGCCTCTCCTTATATAGTTTGGAGGAGGGGGGTTACAAGTAAAGTATCATATTTGGTACTATTACAATATCTAGTACAACTTGTAATCTTGCTGTGCACGCCTTGATCTTATGGGCCGGGCCACCTCGGATGGTGCGGCCCATGTACCATCTTGTGGTACTCGGGGGTGTATCCCCCACAGCTAGTCCCCGAGCGCCATGTATTTTGATGCGACATGCCTTTTTAACCTTCTCCGAAACAGTGAGGCTTGAGTTCTTGACATCTCCGACCACCGTTGTCGCCGGAGAAGTAGGTTGTCCAAAGAATGTATGGTGCTCTTAAGAAGAAAGAAAAAGATTTCCGTCCTAGGAAGTGTGCCCACTTGGGTTTCTGTGAAGAAACGTAAGGGTGTCTTGAAGCGTAGCATCTTTGATCATCAGAGGCGTAGTGGTCGAAAAACAAGCACATTCACCACAAGGTGAAGTGTGCCCACTTAGTCCCCGAGCCTGGTAGTAGGTGACGTAGGCACGTGGTGCCAGGGTCTAAAAAGAATTCCCAGTTAAGTTGAGAATCCAATTGTCGTACAGGTGTTATGAGCTGCACCGGCAGGTGCATCGTACCAATATATTCCCCGAGCTTGCTGGAAGGTGAGGTATGAGCCTTGTAGCAAGGTCTAAAGGAGAAAAAAATATCCCAACTATATGCGAGTTGCCAGTCTCATGTAGTCGAGACGCAAAGTCCTCGAGCCGTGGTCGGAGAGTGATCGAGGCAGTCCCCGAGCACAGGTCGAGGAGCGAGCGACGAAGTCCCCGAGCTATGATAGAAGAGTGATTGAGGCAGTCCCCATGCGTAGGTCGAGAAGCGAGCGACGAAGTCCCCGAGCTATGGTCGGAGAGTGATCGAGGCAGTCCCCGTGCGTAGGTTGAGAAGCGAGAGACGAAGTCCCCGAGCTATGGTCGGAGAGTGATCGAGGCAGTCCCCGAGTGTAGGTCGAGAAGCGAGCGACGAAGTCCCCGAGCTATGGTCGGAGAGTGATCGAGGCAGTCCCCGAGCGTAGGTCGAGAAGCGAGCGACGAAGTCCCCGAGCTATGGTCGGAGAGTGATCGAGGCAGTCCCCGAGCGTAGGTCGAGAAGCAAGCAACGAAGTCCCCGAGCATAGCTCAAAATTCCTGCAATATAAATATATAGAATGGTAGTACATGATGTATAAAATAATAAATTATGGAGAAAAATCAGCGGTGAAGAAATAGCGTATCACGCTCATCAGTCATTTGCAAATGATCATGATGTGATAAAGCAGTTGGTGCTTTGTAAACATCAGTGTTAATGTAAAGTTTGTGTTTATACTTAATATAAACTGCCCGACCAGTTAGTATGTAGCTGAGTCTCCAGCCCTAGCTAGCCCGTTAACCATAACGCGGGGCACGGAGCCCGTGCACGTGTAGGAAGAACAAAGCGTCGCTAAGGAGCCGTTGCTGACCACCCATAATGCAGAGGGCAGATGCTCGTGCACGTGTAGGGAGGAGCCGGAGACAGGGCCTTTTCTGGAGACATCGAGCGTCAACATGACTGGTCGAGGATTTGCATTAAGTATAGTTGTATGTTATATTTAAGATTGTATACATGGACAAACGTTATTTGAAGAATAATCATGACAAGGACGTTTGTGGAGAAACGTCGTAATGAAAAATTATATTAAATATAAATATTAGAAGTGTACTTATCTTTGGATAGAAATCTGGTCGGCGGTGATGAAGTTGTCCGGTCCTCGAGCTTTCAGACCTGTCGTCATGACGGTGGTCGCGGTTGTCGTAGCGCCGTTCTTCGCGGCGATCATCATTGCGATGTGGTCTGGTGGTCAACATGGTCGGAGCTCGGCAGAGCCGCTCGGGACGTGGTCGACGTGGTTCGTGGTCGATGTGGTCGGAGCTCGGCGGAGCCGCTCGAGACGTGGTCGACGTGGTCCGTGGTCGACGTGGTCGGAGCTCAGCGGAGCCGCTTGGGACGTGGTCGACGTGGTCCGTGGTCGACGTGGTCGGCGTGAGCTCGGACAGCTTGCTCAATCGGTCCGCTTGGCTCGACGTGGCTCGCTAGACGGCTTGGACGTGTACGCGGAGTCGTAGGCGAACAGGGCGTAGTCGGAACGCGTTGGCCATGCAAAGGTCGGAGCTTGCAACGTGCGGAGTCGTGGCGTAGCTTGACGAAGTCCAGAGCACGGGTTGAAGTTGTCGGTGTCGATCCCGTTGATGTCGAAGTCAAAAAGCGTCGAAGTAGAATTGTGTTCCTGGGGCGAAGCGCATGGCCTCGACGTCCGCTGGTGGAGACTTGGATAAAGACGGCTTGCTTGTATGATCCATGGTCTTCGTATGCATGGTGCTGTAGATGCACGTGAATGCAAGCATTCATGTATGAATACATACAACTCCTAATTGCTTGCATGCCGGATTGGGTCATGTCGTGAAGACGTCGGACTCCTTGTCGTAGCAGAGGCAATCAGCACGGAAGCCGAAGCCCCCGTCGTGTCTGAGTTGGAGTGGGACGTGGTTCGAATGACCTGTTCATGCACGTATATACCCGTATACGCCTTGGCGTTGCTTGCTTGTGGAAGCTATATCTAGCTTGCATGATGACGTAGATCATGAACCCATGCATGCAAGACGGAATTAGCCAGCACGCCTTTCAGATCTTGAACGCTCCTTTTACTGGATGGATGATTCTGGAATCGTCGGTTGGTGGCGTACGGAGTGCGCAATTAGGCTCCTGCCAGAAATAATCACGTACATGCAGAGATCCATTGTATATTCGATAGAATAGTTAATTGAAATAGGAAACATGACTTAGCTTGCCATATTGGTGGGCTTGAGCCGCAGACGTGCATGCAGATTGGCCTCTAGGTGATGGAATATTTGGCGAACATGTGTATGTCTTTGCTGGCATGCGAATATGCTCTTGCACGTGGGAGAGGTGTATGCGCGTATATGCATGCGTCCATGCATGTCTCCATTGTTTGTTTATTCATCATCGGCTTGCATGGTCTTGTAGATACACGGACCTCTGCCTGCTTGATATTGATTGGATCTTATAGCAAAGTTCGTGGCGGTAGGACCTGATGCGAAGCTTCCTGGAGCGGGACTCCCGGTACGGATGCGGCCCGGAGTACAAACGCCACGTAGTCGCGTCGCCGAGTCCTCAGCGGGTCGGCGAAGTCGGAGAAGACGCCGATGACGAGGTTGCGTGCATGCGGCTGTAGGCCATGCGTCTTGATTGGATCTCGGCGACTGGACACTTGTGTAGGAGCACCTAGCCAGTGGCAGCCCGTACTAGCTGGACGTACGGACCGTCGCCGAGAAGATGCTGTTGATCTTAAGGTACGCCATCTGGTTCACCATGGATCAGCGCGCACACCCTCTACCTGGCGCGCCATTGTCGACGAAATATGGTCGGCAGTCCATCTAGGGGTATGCCCATGATGGTAGATTGTCGGTAGACGGTGCGTGTAATCAGGAACCAGATGGTTACAGAGGCGCAAGACACAAGATTTATATAGGTTCGGCCGCCGTGTTGGCGTAATACCTACGTCATGTGTCTCATTATTCTATATTGATTGAGGTGATCCATTGTAGATGTTTTCTGAGGGGGACCCCTGCCTCTCCTTATATAGTTTGGAGGAGGGGGGTTACAAGTAAAGTATCATATTTGGTACTATTACAATATCTAGTACAACTTGTAATCTTGCTGTGCACGCCTCGATCTTACGGGCTGGGCCACCTCGGATGGTGCGGCCCATGTACCATCTTGTGGTACCGGGGGTGTATCCCCCACACGCGGCTCAGATTGATCATCAACAACTCGACAACGGCCTTGCGCGGCAAGGGTTCTGATGTTGTCAAGCTGCTGGCCTTCTTCTCATGATATAGTAGATCAAAAGAACCAATGGCTCGGCATGTTGCCATATTCTACTGCTCATATGGATATGCTAATGCATCTGAATTGTGGGCTCACCAGGCAACGTGACGGATGAACTGGCCGGCATGGTTGAGAGAAGGGGCGTCTGGAGGCAGGAGCGCGCGTGTGACGACTCGGCGAGATGGACAGCAAATCGTCTGCGTGTATGTATATGCGCGTGCGGCCGCTGTGCGTGGATGCCTGCAACCGAATGGCGTCCCGTGGCCAGGATGCTGGCTTACATAGGGAAAGGCAGGAGGCGATTGGCCTCTTTGCCAAGTAAACACGTTTGTTTAGATTAGATCAGAAAAGAAAGATCTATCTCTAACCAACAGCCATGAGTCAGGAATTTGCCTCCTAACGACTTATCCAACCAGTCCGATCAAAAAACTTAGCATACGTGCATATACACGTACACGATCTGTATTTGACCATAAATAAATTATTATATTATTAAATTCCATGCGCTCTCCGACGGAACTTCATTAGTAAATTAAGTTCAACGCTGAAGATGCATGGCCCACGTGTCATAGGCTTCTCCATAATTAACAACTTTATAAACACACGTGCCTTTTGTATTGCTTCAAAATAAATGGCATATATCATTATTTTTTTATAAAAATAATCATCAAACACTTGCCTCACGCCCCTTGGCGCCTGTCTCCGGTGTTCCTCGTCTCACACCCTCCCCCGTAGCTCAATTAAGTGCAACGACAGTGGATATGGCCTAATGACGAGTGGATTCCATATGCGACTGTCTACTCGAATGGAATTGAGGATTCTAATTTGAGGACTCCTATTAGAGTAGATTAAAATAAACCATACCCTCACAAATCAAAAGTAAGGGAAACCCTCAAATCAAAAGTATGCACTTTGATTTGAGGACTCCCATTAGAGTTGCTCTGAGTGCGTTTCCTCGAGAAGGTGAGTGGTCTACTCCTCTTAGAGTAACTTTAAGAGCCTCTTTGTATTTTTACTAATTGATAAGATTTTGATTAAAAATACTTTCCGACAATCTTTTTAATTAGATTAGATCTCTAAATATAGACGTGGATCTCTCGTTAGCCAAAGATGGAGAGCGGAGCTAGCTCTCTAGAGTGTCCATAAGATATAAAGAATATTGAAAGATGAAAAGATTTAGAGAGCAATTTTAATTCAAATGACTCCCTAAATAATAACACAGAGAGGCTGTTGACGATGCTCATCCAATTGCCCGACAGAAACACGCGGTAACTGTCAAAGCTGACAGTTCTCTTTAACCCCCAACTTTGAACAGCACGGCATAGAAAAAAATTACATAACGACATTCAGGCCCATTTGGTAGGGCTTCTCCACCGGCTTCAGGAGCCGTTTGGAGCCGTTTTCTGCCAAACGGGGTAAAGTGAAATAGCTTCACTGGTGAAGCCCCTAAAAACATGCTCTCACAGTGATTTGGGGTGGGATGGAGCCAAAAAAAAGTGGCTTCTCCCGGCTCCTCCTCCAGGCCCCTAAAAACATGCTCTTACAGGGAAGCCATTTTGCCAAATGGTTTACCAAAACCGCTTCAGCTCCACTGGTGGAGCTGTTCGTGGAGCTGAAGCAAAAAAAAAAAAAGCTTTACTAGTGAAGTAAAGCTCTGCCAAATGAGGCATCATTCAAAAGGAATAGCGCTGTATGGTTTCCAGTCCTGTTTTCTTGCTAACATGGTCAACCCAACTGTTCCAGCGGCTCAACGCCTGGCCAAGCATTTTTCGTGCTACTAGCAACAGATCGAATTCTCCAGGTTTATTAGCCTCGACCCAACATCAACCAAAGATGTACAGTGCTACCAAACTAAGGCCCCATTCGCGTGTCCTTAAACCTGGCTTGATCTGCTTCTTTTTTCATCCGAAATCGTGTTTTTTCTCTCATAAATTCCTTCAGATTCTTCTAAAATTCCTCCAAGCGAACGGGGCCTAAAACTCACCTGCCGTACACGGCGTCGCGTGTGCGGTGTGCACGCTCGCCCTCGTCGTTGGGTGCCGCCGACTCGGACTCGATCGAGTGTGCCGTGTGCAAGATCAGCCGGGAAGCGCTCCTCTGCCGATCGACTGATCGAGGCTGCGCTGCACGGTGCGGCGCCTGCAGCGGCCGCTATAGTAGATTTAGATCCCGAAATCCGGACTGCCAAACTAACTGCGCCGCGGCATCGATCAGCTTCTGCTAGCAACAAACTCTCGCTAAACTCCCCTTGGTTCCCGCAACGAGGACTGCGTGCATGCGCATTTTACCAGCGGGGCTGGACTGCCAGTTCCGAGTCAAGACGGTGCAGCATGCACGGGCGGTCGTTGGAGTAGCCGACTACGCGAGCCAGCGAGGGAGATCGTCGCATCAGAGAAGCTCGCGGACGGGAACAAACCCGCGTCCGTGCCTCCATGGAGAACGGTCGCCGCGTGGCTGCGATCGCCGTGCCTCTCATCGCCACCGCGCTCCTCGCCGCAGCCTTCGTGCTGCCGCCTCCCGCCTTCTTGGGCGGCGGCGGCGCCGAGTCAGCAAGCATCGTCCGGGAGCGCCGCCGGGAGCACTTCCTGCGGCACGTCCCGCATGAGCCCCAGAAGGCGCCGGCGAGCGCGCAACTCGCCGAGAAGGTACGGTAACGCACGCACACGTGACACGTGCACGCCCGTGTACAAACGCCGCATCATGGAAACCACGCAAATCTGCGGAAAATCGTCGCGTTTGATCGTCTCTCTACGTACGTTTGCATCAGGTGAGCGTCGGGCCGATCGAGGAATCCCTGGCCCGGTCTCGGGCGGCCATCCGCCGCGCGGCTCGCGAGGCACCGGCGACGGCGGCGGCGGAGAGCGCTCGGCGGAGCTTCAAGGACGTCAGCGACGCCTTCGTGCCGCGAGGCGCCATCTACCGAAACCCCAGAGCTTTCCACAGGTAAACCACGTACGCGTTACTGTAGTTCTCTTAGTTCTCCCGGATGGCCGGATCTCATTGACATGCGCAAATAGAGGATTTTTTTTGTTACATATAGACACAAATAAAGCATATATACCGTCGTGCACAAATCAATAAAAACTCAATCTTGACATGGATCGCCGGATCATGGATCAAGGAGCTACCTGGAGATGGAGAGGAAGTTCAAGATATGGACGTACAGGGAAGGAGAGCCGCCGCTGACGCACCTGGGCCCGTCCGCCTACATCTACTCCATCGAGGGCCAGTTCTTGGAGGAGATCGAAGACCCCCGGAACCCCTTCTCCGCCCGCCACCCCGGCGAGGCCCACGCCTTCCTGCTCCCCGTCAGCGTCTGCAACCTCGTGCAGTACATCTACCCGTTCTACCGGCGCAACACCACGGCCTACATGGCGCACATGCGCCGCGCGCTCGCCGACTACGTCGACGTCGTCGCAGGCAGGTACCCCTACTGGAACAGGTCGCGCGGCGCCGACCACGTCATCGTGTCGTGCCACGACTGGGCGCCGCTGGTCTCCGAAGAGAACCGGGAGCTCTACACCAACGCGATCCGGGTGCTGTGCAACGCCAACACCTCGGAGGGCTTCAGGCCGCGCAAGGACGCCACGCTGCCGGAGGTGAACCTCGGCGACGGCCTCCGCCGCCGCCCCACGTCCGGCCTGCCGACCGAGAACCGCACCACGCTCGCCTTCTTCGCGGGGGGCATGCACGGGCACATCCGCAAGGCGATGCTGGGGTACTGGCTCGGCAGCAAGGACCCGGACATGGACATCCACGAGTACCTCCCCAAGGGGCAGGACTACCACGCGCTCATGGCCAGGGCCCGCTTCTGCCTCTGCCCCAGCGGCTTCGAGGTGGCCAGCCCCAGGGTGGTGGAGTCCGTCTTCAGCGGCTGCGTGCCCGTCATCATCTCGGATGGGTACCCGCCGCCCTTCAGCGACGTGCTGGACTGGACCAAGATGTCGGTGTCCGTGCCGCCGGCGAGGATACCGGAGCTGAAAGCCATCTTGCAGGGGGTGTCCGAGCGGAGGTACCGGGTGCTGCGCGCCAGGGTGCTGCAGGCGCAGCGGCACTTCGTTGTGCACCGGCCGGCGCAGAGGTTCGACATGATCCGCATGGTGCTGCACTCCATCTGGCTCAGAAGGCTCAACGTTAGGCTCCCATACTGATGATGCAGGTATCGGTCAGCTTCATTCATGTGGTCGTGTTTAATTAATGTACATTATTCGTGTGTTCCGGTTTTATTTCGGACATGTATTGATTGTAGTAGATTTTCTTGTTCCTTCATGATGGACTGTCAAATGTGTTTAATCTGAGTTGAAGTTTGTACCGTTCTAGCTACCTACTTTTATAGGTATAGATTTGATATTCAACCCTAAAACTGTTGCCAAAGTCTGGATATTCATAGTAGTATATATATTTGGAGTCATAAATGTTGATAATATTCTCTATATACTTAGTCAAATTTAGGGAAGCCTAACTCAACTCATTTAATGGTCACTAAAAACTTTTTAGATGAATATTATTTTTCTATCTCCAATCGTTGGTGGCGTTGGAGCTGACTAGGCACAACAGTGGAACGTTCCACGTAGGACGATGGACAAAGTTGAGTTAAAAAAAAAGTTAATGCACTTTGATAGATCATAGATAAAATTGAGCCCAAAATGCAAAGTTTGATGCAATCATCTTAATTGTCTTGGGATGAAATTGAACCAAAAATAGAGTTTGAGAACTAAAACAACCATTTTGAAAGTTAAGGAATGAAACTAAGCCTCATACGGCTCTTCCGCCTTTATAGGCAGTTATGCACCAACCCCACGTGTACTTAGTTATATTCTCCTGATTTACAATCTATCAGTTATGTAACAACCTTTTCAATAATATAATCTTTCCAGCGGATCACATTATCATTCACTTATTCAGAAAAGGAGAAGCATCGATTAGTCATTACAAGTGTGATTGTCCGGCCACAATCCATAGAATATTAGCATCAGGGATGAGCTAAAAGCAAGATAGGTAGCAAGACTCCAGCTAAGTCGATGGACATTTAACGTCTGGGGAGAAGATGTATGTCATCGGAGCCCTTGGACGAGAACAGAAGGTATTCCTTACAGCTGCTACGTGGTAATATTTACACCAAAAATCCTCTCCTCACTTCGGAACTCTATCTGTTATCGATCAAGTTCTCCGGCTCCTGCACATAATCAAAATCATCGCAAAATAGATGAAGACAATTATTATGTACCTAGATGAGCGATTAACAAGTATTTTAGTTGAAATTTTATGAAAACTGAATAATGAAACCAAAACAAAAGGTGAGTTTGGCAAACCTACATTAAACACAGAGCAACCAAGGGCAACGAAGACACTGTCATGAGTGTCAAAAGAATCTACTGGGGCAGCATCTGTTGAAGAGAACACTTTGTACAGTTCAGCCAGCAGGCGATCACCCCTAGGAAACCTGAAGTTGCTGGCTGGCGAATGTCACTTTCTCTTCTTTGTAATGACCTCAGGAACTCCTCTGAGCTCAGGTTACCATCACAGTTAGCATCAAACACATGGAAAATTATGTCCACTACTTTGTCAGTCAAGTCCACTCCACAAACCTATAAAGCAAAGAGTAGGAAATCAATCAGAAAACGGATCTAATATTTGTGAATAACTGGAGCATGTCAGCTATAAACAAACAGGCTAGCTAGCAGCTAGGGCAGAACACTACATAATGAGAGAAATGTGAAACCCAGTGCTTCTTCTATGGAAACCTAGAAGAAATATATTTCAAGGTAACAGCTAACTCAAACAACACAGGGCAGGTGTAGAAGACCTTACATGTGATGCAGCACGTTTTAGATCCAGCTTTGTCAACAAACCATTTACTTTGCCATAGCTGAAGATAGCCATTGCAAATGGTTCCAACCTTCTTCGAAGATCAGCAAATGCCTTGAACTCCTGAAATTATGTATTTGTAATTTGAAATGGAACAATGGTGAACCCAAGGGCAATGATGATTGATGAGGAATAGCTAATAGTCCAACCTCAAAGGTAATGTGCAGATCCTTGAGGTCAAGATTGTCATCCAAATCATCGACTCTATCCAGTAACTTGTCTATGTAATTCATATCAGCAGAAGCAAACATGGATAAAGCAAAGTCCTTCACAGGTATTGTGTTGAATGATTTCACATCGTAGTGACTGAACTCCAAGCGGACAATCTGCAGAAGATTCAACCAGGGGAAAAACACAATGAGTTAAAAATTTCTCATGAATGGACTAGGCATAATGAGAGGGGGCAGGGGTACCACATAGGCTTGTGGTGCTAAGAAAATTTTCATGCTTTCACTGAATCCTTTAATAAGGATTATTAATGTTTATTCTATGATGGTAACCCAGATGCTGGTCAAGAGGTAGAATACAATGGAAATAATCACTAATCTACACCAATACAACATGGGATGCACTTGTACAGTAAAAACATTGAACTTTGACTTTATCAAAGTTCAGTTTCTCCAAGACAAACACACTAAATAGTTTCAAAACAAGGAAACTCTAACATAAGTTGTGCGTTCAAAATCTGGAACGAATTGGAATTTGGTAGTGCGAGCTTGTCCCTTCTTTTTCTACATTCCAGAAATTGCAGTCTTTTCCATGTACAAATAATTTGTTACTTATTCTCCACAATTTACTTCTTTATAGAAAGTATATACAACCAAAGACAACTCTATATGAATTAATCTGCAAACTTACATATAGCATAGTCATGTTCATCAACATTTTCTAGAAAATAGAACTATTTGTGACACATAATCTTCCTTTATGAAATGAACGGATTGTTTCGTGCTCTGAAAAATACAGAAGCAAATGCCAACAAGTGCAGTTGATTGATACAGACTCTGATTTATTTGGCTTTACACTAAGTCTCTCAAGAGTTATATCAATAGAAACATTATCTAGATTGATAATATATTAATGAACAAAAAATGAAAAAGAAATAAATCACCTCATCATGCAATTGCTTCAAAAAACTAGAGAACTTATCATAGTGTAGATGTTCATTCCCATCCTTGCCAAAGAAGTACTCGACCAGTCCACCATCTTCCACCGGCTGACAAACCTTACGTCCAAAGCGTAAACCATCCCTATGGGCAGCTCCTTGTCTATTATAGGATCGCATCAGTGTCATCACTTTCCTAAACTCATCTTTGTCAATTTCTCTGTGATGAAGACAGTAGCAAGTGAGAACAAAGAATAATAAACAGATAAACAGCTTGTCAAATTTAATCATACCCTTAATAACATCTGAGATGATTGGACATGCTCAAAAAACAGGTTTTTTCTGGATGACAATCTGTACATGAATTGCCAAATGTAAACAACATGTAGGCATGCGGCATAGATAATATAGTTTAAAGGCATCCTTCTGTAAAGCACATACCAAAATGTAAAGCGCACCACATAATTTTAATAGATTCAGAAAAGGGAGGAAAAAAGGGTGTACCCAGTGCAGAGAGCTCCCGCTCGGGGTCTGGGGAAGGGTGTCAGTGGCAAGCCTTACCCTCGCCTGTGCAATGCAAGGAGACCGCGACTCGAACCCGGGACCTTCCGGTCATAGGCGGTAAGACTCTACCGCTTGCACCAAAAAGTTTAAAGGGATCAAACAACGCAGAAGGGCGGGCCTGGTGCAAGCGGTAGAGTCTTACCGCCTGTGACCGGAAGGTCCCGGGTTCGAGTCATGGTCTCCTCGCATTGCACAGGCGAGGGTAAGGTTTGCCACTGACACCCTTCCCCAGACCCCGCACAGAGCGGGAGCTCTCTGCACTGGGTACGCCCTACTTATTTTCTTCCAAAACTACGGCATTCACAGTTTTTAATTCTAAGGACTTACACTGGTTAACTGTTCCAATGCAATAACTCATGTATAACCTGGATTCCTTAATTAAGATGGATATTAGATTTGCTACGAAATGTTGTGATAAAAATTTGACGGTGGGGTGGAGGGCTTCCTTTGAACCCAAGGAGGTGACATTTTGCCAGTGGGGTCACATCAGGAGTTCTATATATCAATGTGATCAAATGCCGCCAAAAGAAAAATGGGATTGCATTTTCCCCAGATACCATTAGCTGTGGAAGATCGCATTTATGACCATAGTCATCTGACACCAGTATTTCCAAACAAGATATGACTAGTCAAAAAGTTTCCAAACTAAAATATGTAAGTGAGCATGCTTGCAACAATTAAATGGTTCAGAGCTAATGAAATTAAAATAAGAAAAGAGGGACCAGATGCTGAGATGCATAAAGAAGCCTCTAGAGAATATGGATATGAACAGGGTCCAGTAGCTGGAAGATACTGCATAAAGAAGCCTCTAGAGAATATGGATATGAACAGGGTCCAGTAGCTGGAAGATAACATACCCATTGTGGTCAAGGTCAAACATCTTGAAAGCCACATTGAAGCTTGATTCAGGGATGCTAAGTAATGTTACAAAGAAGATATACCTGCATGAGGCAACATTAAAAATTAATAATGACATATGGCTTAAGGAAATCAAGTAAATAGTACAAAGGCATGCAACACTAATAGCATAGTGATACTGATACCCAGATAGCTAGATACCTAGATGTGTCAGTGTCATCCCTACGCATGCATAGTTGAGTGGATGTTATAACAGCGCCTATGTATATGATAATATATCCCTACAGTATCTCTTAACTATTTCATTGCATAAAGATAACTAGACAGAACAGAGAGAAATTGCCAATATGATGCAGATATAGTAGACGGCAGAGCAAACGGCAAACAATCGCTTTGGTTGAAGTCACAACGCACTTACTCAGAAAAGGAGATGACTCCATCACCATTTGTATCGAATAGCATGAAAAACTCAGATGGGGCACATTGTAGCTCGCCAGGGTGGCGCTCCCCCCTCAATCTCCCTTCCCTGACAATTTTGGCCTCGGATGGGGGGAAAACGGGGACAACCGCCCTCATCAGGTCGGTAGGTAACATGTACATCTCACCCTCCGGGCTGTGGACGGATGCGAAGTACTCAAAGATCTAGCATAAGAAGCACGAGAATTTGAATGGGAAAATTATCAAACCATATGACGTAGAATGGTTATTCTGAATATGGAATGCCACATTACCTTCTCTGGAGGGCTGCGCGTCCTAATCCTCTTCTCGTACTTGAAGAACACCCTTCGGCGATATGAATCTACAAGACGATGGTAACCAAATCATCATGCCGTTTCTATCAACTATGACCACATTAACTTAAATACATATTATATAATATATACATGGCTACAAAGTACAAATGCTCGTTGAACGAGAGGAACGCTCACGGCGACTAGGTGAGAAAAAAAAACACTAGCATTTCTCGTGCAACGATAGCCACAAATCCACGGACTCGGATGCATCACCTTTATCTACAAAAAAAAAAAAACGAAGACGAGCTAATTCATTGCGCGGCGCTACGGATTCAACCAAGGGTGCTCACCTCCGAACAGGAACCTGCCCTCCCGCTCCCCGGTGGCTCCGACACCGCCGAAAGCTGTGGGGAAGCCGCTGTTGCCTCCGCCGCCTGCGGCAGCGGCATCCTCCGCCTGGCCGGAGTCCGCGAGCGGCTGCGGGTTCGAGGACAGCAGCCAGATCCCGAGCCCCGAGCCGGCGGCCACCGAGACCGCGGCGAAAGCCCTAGAGTCGCTGCACGGCCCCGCGGCCGCGGCCTCGGCCTCAGCAGCGGCTGCGGAGAAGGCGCGGGTGCGGGCGCGGGAGGGCCCGAGCCGCTCGACGGCGGATCGGAGGCGGGTTAACGCGGCGGCCATGGATGCCGGGGGCTAGCGGCTTCGATTCGCCGAGGACGGACGGAAGGAAGGGAGGAAGCGGCGACGCGGGGGCGCACGGACGAACGTTGGGCGGAGCCTGCCGGAATGCGAGGGAGGGAAGGAATAGGCGATTAGCTGGCCGGTTTTGTCGGGCTTCCCTTTTTTGTGCCGTGGAGACAAGACAACCGGCCAAGGCCGGCTTTGTGGGCATTATTAGGCAATATGCATGCGAAAAAAATGTCCTTTTCCAATTTCCTTTATTTATTCAAAAAATTACGGTTCGTATATATGGCAGTGGCGGTAAGCCAGTGACAAAATGTGACATCGAGTATTTCAATAAGTCACGTGTAATCTTTGGCAAAAAAAATCTTGCTAACTCCACCTAGTTTACCCTGCTTGAGAAGATTATCAATGGCTCGATTTTTTGGATTCACATCCAAGACGTATGCCAGTAATATCTCAAGAAAAAATATAACAGTTGCGCTCTTTGTTGTCTTAGCATTTCCCACGAGGAAAGTCGATGGAAAGCTACTCACAGAACATCTATGGTGGTGTTTGGTTACTCGGTTTTGCGATGTAAACAGCTCACAACGTGGTTCGGTACCGTTACTTCACGTTTGGTTAGACATTGGCTGTAATCAATTCGCGTGGGATCCGATCCCATGACATTTAAGGTTAATCCTTCCCATGGTGGAGCTTTATGGGTTCCAAGCCTAGATATATCCCTTCAATTGGCTCACCAAATAAAGGCCCAGTTCGGCTTACCTCATATTCGACTTGTTTTTTCAGCCGGAACAATATTTTTCTCTCACAACATTTCAGCCGGAACAGTATTTTTCAGCCAGTTTCAGTCAAGATTCAGACCAGCGAACGAGGCCAAAATCAAGTTCTGCTAAAAAAAACAAAATCAAGAAAGTAGCGATTCCATTTCCGATACGGTTGTGACTTGTTCCCTCGGCGTATCATTACCGGTGCCACAACCAAACAACACCTATAATGCTTCCAAATGATTAAGTGTTTGGTGTTAACATGGTTCTACGTAATGCAACTTAAAAGTGCTTCAAGAAAATCCAATTAAAATATGAATGATAGCATGTGCTAGTCTATTTTGTATAAAGTTTGACCTTGAACAAACACTTAAAACTATGCATATCTATAATTTCATAGCTCACATCTTTTTTGAAACTATTTCTATTCTTGTGCTAAAATAACCAATACAATGTTCAGCATGAAATTTGCTCCAAGCCTCCAAACAAAAAAAACACCGTGAGCTAGTAGAATTTTGTTTCAATCCAACTCATATAAAAAGTTAAGATTTTTTTAGGGAGCTGTGCAGAAATGGGAATTGCTATCAATGGAACGCGAGATGTGAATTTCTCGACTTCCCTTTATTCCCGTTTTTTTTTTTTTTTTTTGAGCAACTTCCCGTTTCAATTGGTGGGAGGGGTTTGCCCACCGTTTTATTCTGAACAGTTATTTAAAAACAAACCGTTTTTTTTTTAAAGGCTTAGGTAGTAGTAAAGCCCAGTATGTAACCAGTAAGCACAAGGGCCCCAAAATTAAAAGCCCATGTAACCTCTCAAAAGAAAAGAACAAAAGCCCACCTAACTCGCAACATATAACCTGCCGGACGACTAGGGTTTTGGTTTGGGCACGCCTTCTATCCTCGCGCCGCCGCCACCGCCACCGCCTACGACGTGCCCCGCTGCCCGTTAGTCCTCTCGAACATCAACCATGGCGGAGCAGGTGAGTTACACCCGTGGACTGCATGACGAGCTATCCATTTGTTGTCTTTCGATAAGTCCGGGTGGGGAATACTAGCCTTCTAGCAGCGTTCTTTTGGCCCAATTTGCCATGGTGCCTTGCTTCTAAGTCTTGTTGACACCTTCAGGTCTAGTGCTGTTCTGTCGAGGTGTCCTTACTCTTATGTAGACGTCTATTGATCAAGTGGTATGGTTTGATTCAATTTCGTCATTAGCGGTCGACTTGTTCAATCCTGATACTATGAAATGGATATGGGGCTTCTTTCCTCACTGATTGATTCAATTGTGATGCTCTGAAATAGATTAGATAAATATTCAGTCGAGCACCAGATCTATGTGGATCAGTCTAGTCCTTACTATTTAGCACAAGTGGATTGCTATCGTTCTGTTACCAGTACAATTTCATCAACTTGTCACCATTTTATTTGCAATAAAAATTAAACAATTTATCTGGTTTTTGCAGACAGAGAAGGCTTTCCTCAAGCAGCCTAAGGTTTTCCTCTGGTAAGAGAAAGTAGTGTTATTCTTTGTAAATTGGTTCGTGGTATTTTGTTTTGTAATGAACTACTAATCATGGTTTCATTTGTATAATGCTGCAGCTCGAAGAAGGCTGCCAAGGGGAATAAGCCCGGCAAGGGGGCCAACAGGTTCTGGAAGAACATTGGCCTTGGTTTCAAGACTCCCAGGGAAGCCATCGAAGGTTTGTCCTGGAGCTTGCTTGTCCAACAATGTCATTTCAGTTTTCAGAACTCCCTAATTTGATGTTACTTGTTAGCTTAATGTAACTTACTCATGAGCTAGTAGCATTCACTGATTCGTCACTTTTAAGAGACTAGCAGAGAATCCACAACTGAATCAAACTCTATGTGATTTTATCTGTTATAAGTGTACCCTATTTAAGCTATCTGTCACTCAACTGTTTGATCCTTTCTGCAACACTTGGGCTGTACTGAAATACTCCCTTCGTCCCAAATTATAAGACGTTTTGGCATTTCTAGATTCGTAACTTTTGCTACGCACCTAGATATATTGTATGTCTAGATACATAATAAAAGTTATGAATCTTGAAATGCCAAAACGTCTTATAATTTGGGATGGAGGAAGTAGAAAACATTAGCAAGCATATGGCAATGTTGCTATATTGCAAGGAGTGCCTGGTTCTCTTAATGCCCATTGACATGAACATTATGTTATATGCTTTGTATCCAACCTGAAGGTGTGACTAGAAGAAACAGTATGAATGGCATGACAAATTGTCTTTTAGTTCCTCCTTGATTATCTGTACACACGTGCTTTTTTATCTACCAGATTCTTTATGAACATTCCTGCTCCCTTCCTCCCTTAAACTAGATTGTTTGCTATCATTGTTAATGAATATTTGAAACGTAATGGCTCTTTTTTTTTGTTTTCATCTAATTGCTTATGCAGCTCTACCATACCTTGTTCAGTGCAGAAACTCTGTAAACTTTGAGACTTAAATGTGCTCTTCATTTGTCTTGTATTGCAGGAACCTACATTGATAAGAAATGCCCGTTCACTGGCACTGTGTCAATTAGAGGCCGCATCATTGCTGGAACATGCCATAGCGCTAAAATGAACAGGACTATCATTGTTCGTAGGAACTACCTTCATTTTGTCAAGAAATATCAGAGGTCAGTGAATATTCTTTGATGGTTCAGACTTGTATCGGATTATTTCATCATACTAACCGTAATTCTAGTATTCTTGTATAGGTATGAGAAGAGGCACTCTAACATCCCCGCCCACAGTTCCCCTTGCTTTCGTGTGAAGGAAGGAGACCATGTGATCATTGGTCAGTGCAGGTAAAAAAAAACAGTTCTGATTATTTTGAAGCTATTCTTGGTCTTTCCACAACTTATCTCCACATTTGCACCGCTTTTCCCACTACGATTATGGCATTACTAGATACTAGATTTTCTGCTGTGCCAATAATAGCTGCTTGATGCCACTCTGAATTCTGGAATACTCGCTGTTGTGCCATGTGCCTATGCAGGCCACTGTCCAAGACGGTGAGGTTTAATGTGCTGAAGGTGATCCCTGCCGGGTCAAAGAGTGGTGCAGTGAAGAAGGCATTCACTGCTGCCTGAGGAAGAGGAATAATACATCAAAGATTCTGAAAGCTATAGATCACGAGAAAGATTCTAAAAGCTATAGATAGATCATGAGATTTTGATGTCAGTTTCTATATGCCATTTGTACTAGGATTTTTGACTCAGAGAATTATGTGCAAGTTAAAAGTCAAATGTGCTGAATTCAGCAATATTGTCAAGAGGAAATCTTGAGAGACGTACTGAAGGCTTTGTTTCAGTTGGACGATTATCTCTGTGCATTTACGGGTGAAAATATCTTGCTCGTTGTGATTATGTGGGTTCTTCTCGGGAGTCTGACAGTCCGAGTGGTCTATGCCTAATTTGCGTGGATCATGGATCATTGGATCCCATTCCCATACATCCAGACGCCTATGGGTGTCTGGTGTCATGAGGTAGAATGCATGATTGTCGATGTACCATCGTCGACTTCACATTGTTCTTTTCCTTGTAATAAAAAGAACCTTAGGCCCTATTTGGTTCCCAGGAATTTTGAGGAATTTGAAAATAATCTAGGTAATAATAAAATAGCAAGCACTTTCTAGATATTAGTTTCAGCTCATGTGATCAATGCAAAACCGCCGCCACTAGGTCCTCCACTTGGGTGTTGGGAGCTTAGCTCAATGGGAGGCAATCACGCAACCCTTGTGCCGTGACACTGGTGACAGCTCTGCTGCATCCAGAATGACTGAATGTACAAGGTGTGAACTTAACGTACAAGCAATCCAGAAGACCGCCCTTCACCCCTTCTCAGTTCTCACGATGCAGAGGACGCAACTGCTGGACTCATACGTGTCTAGCTATTCGGCCAAGGCCAAGAACCATACAGTGACGCGCTTCTGGGTTTCCGGCGCACACCTCGAGTCCGAAGACGCCAACAGGTCTGTCTGTTCCCTCCATGGACAGGGACACGCCCGGGAAGCAGGAAGCTGCAACGCTAGGCCAAAGCGATGTCGCAGTCGCTTTGTCACTGAGCTTTTTAGTGTTTCATTCAGCCTTGGGGCGCAAGGAAGAATCCCGCCGGATTATCGAGTAGTGACACGGACACACGGTCCACAGTTCCACACGGATACTCTGGAGTACTCTGGGGCAAACGCAACCTCGCCATGTGAAAGCAGTCTGTTTACATCCTACTGTATATATTATTTCTAAATATATAGTAAAAATTATGTATTTAAAAAATTATAGTGACTTATAATTTAAAAGTGAGGAAGTATAAACTAGCTGACAACTAACGAGATATCTTTTTTTTTGGTTCAACAGTTAATAGATAGATGCATTGATATTTTGTTCATGAATAATGTTCTTTCTATTTTAGCTGGACAATACCCTATGTCCTGGAATACAAAGTATCCTAGAAAATTCTTAGGCGTCCTATATGACACATATAACCCTTCGTAGTTACCATATTTGAGTTAGTAATATAAATTAATGGCAGATATTGTTAGAAATTTAGGTATTTTTATTATCAGTTTAATCCAGAAATATAACATCAGCAGGTTTGTGACAGCATATATGTGCATGTGTATATTTCTTATGAACGCTACAGCATGCATAGATGACATACTGATTGATACAGTAAGAATACAAAATACAGTAATCACAGAGATTAGACTGTACCCAGCGGAGGGTCCTATGCCGAGGGCATCAGAGGCTCCATTCGCATTAGACATAGTGCGTTGCTCGAAGTCGCGGACCACAGTCGATGCAGGAAGATGTTCGCAGTGCAGTCCCACGAACGGATCACCAGAAAGAAGACGCCTTGACGTTCCAGGAAGAGGACGGATCCAAGAGGAAGAAGATAAACGAGCAGTCGTGGATCGCTCCCCAAAAACCTAATCGTCGCTCACCCCGTGCAGGATTCTCAGGCGGACGAGGGTTCCGGAGGCACCTGCTCTCCCGCGACTCCGTGCGCGCAGAGGTACGGGACGGGAAAGTCAGAAGGCTGCTGATCTGTGGTTCTCTCGGGAGTGGTTACGAAAGATTGGGTCTGGACTGACGAAAGACATGATATATGGCTGCTGATGGGGAAGAGAAGACGAAGGCAGCGGAGAATCCCAGGAGACGGGAAGCGAAAGCGGAAGGGACAGTAACTGACACTGTCAGTTCGCCTCCACCATCAAAGAGCGAAACTCTCGTGATAATGTGGATTTAAGTGGTAAAAGACTGGCCACGCCCACCCGCGCCCGTGCCCACGGCCCGGCCGGCGGCGACGGCGGCGCGCGCGCGCGTGGCACGCCTTTATCCTTTTCTCAGCTTCTCAATTTAGATGAATAATTTCCAACCATGTAAGTTGAGTCAGCGTTCAGTTAAAATCCCGTATGATATTAAACCATGCAACACTTAATGTTACGTACCATAGAGTTTTATTTGATTCGTTAAATATTATATGGGCTAAGCCCATATTATATCCAACAATCCCCACCAAACTCTAGGGTTTGTAACCAAGTAGTCTTAGAACCACATTTCTTTTATATACCAGTATTTCGATGGAGACTGTTAAGTTGAACATCCATCTAGAATAATAGTTTCACTCAGCCACAACTGAACAATGGACTAAGCCTTGAATTGACAGTTTTGTGTGAGGTGAATGTCACTAAAGTCCTTAGCTGATACTGGGCAGCAAAAGACATCCCATCTATTTAAAGCATATAAGTTATACTTCAGTGCCTTTCATGAGTATTTAGAGATCACCCAAATCTCATAGATTGTGACCAGCAGTCTGACTCATATAGGTGTGTTCCTCAAAAGATGTTCTGTAGGACAATATCTTTGCTTTGACAAGCCACTTGAAACGCATTAAGGCAAAAGCCAGCCTGCCTTATAGAAAGGAAAGATATGCATCAGAAATGAGATTAGACTGTATCCAGCGGAGGGTCCTATGCCGAGGGCATCGGAGGCTCCATTCGCATTATACATAGTGCGTTGCTCGAAGTCGCGGACCACAGTCAATGCAGGAAGATGTTCGCAGTGCAGTCCTACGAACGGATCACTAGAAAGAAGACGCCTTGACGTTCCAGGGAGAGGACGGATCCAAGAGGAAGAAGATGAATGAGCAGTCGTGGATCGCTCCCCAAAAACCTAATCGTCGCTCACCCCGTGCAGGATTCTCAGGCGGACGAGGGTTCCGGAGGCACCTGCTCTCCCGCGACTCCGTGCGCGCAGAGGTACGGGACGGGGAAGTCAGAAGGCTGCTGATCTGTGGTTCTCTCGGGAGTGGTTATGAAAGATTGGGTCTGGACTGACGGAAGACATGATATATGGCTGCTGATGGGGAAGAGAAGACGAAGGTAGCGGAGAATCCCAGAAGACGGGAAGCGAAAGCGGAAGGGACGGTAACTGACACAGTCAGTTCGCCTCCACTATCAAAGAGCGAAACTCTCGTGATAATATGGATTTAAGTGGCAAAAGACTGGCCACGCCTGCCCACGCCCGCGCCCACGGCCCGGCCGGCGGCGGCAGCGGCGGCGCGCGCGCGCGTGGCACGCTTTTATCCTTTTCTCAACTTCTCAATTTAGATGAATAATTTCCAACCATATAAGTTGAGTCAGCGTTCAGTCAAAATCCCGTATGGTATTAAACCATGCAACACTTAATGTTACGTACCATAGAGTTTTATTTGATTCATTAAATATTATATGGGCTAAGCCCATATTATATCCAACAATCCCCACCAAACTCTAGGGTTTGTAACCAAGTAGTCTTAGAACCATATTTCTTTTATATACCAGTATTTTGATGGAGACTGTTAAGTTGAACATCCATCTAGAACAATAGTTTCACTCAGTCACAACTGAACAATGGACTAAGCCTTGAATTGACAGTTTTGTGTGAGGTGAATGTCACTAAAGTCCTTAGCTAATACTGGGCAGCAAAAGACATCCCATCTATTTGAAGCATATAAGTCGTACTTCAGTGCCTTTCATGAGTATTTAGAGATCACCCAAATCTCATAGATTGTGACCAGCAGTCTGACTCATATAGGTGTGTTCCTCAAAAGATGTTCTGTAGGACAATATCTTTGCTTTGACAAGCCACTTGAAATGCATTAAGGCAAAAGCCAGCCTGCCTTATAAAAAGGAAAGATATGCATCAGAAATGAGTCTTACTAAGGATCTTTCCTCACAATTTACTACTAGCTTGTTTCACCGTCCTACTTTACGGGATCTCCGATCACATAGAACAGATTACCACTATAGTAAATTTTAAGTGGGTCTCAAACCCATCTCTCTCGATGTACTTTCTATCACATTGCGTAACAGATCCTTAGTGAACTGATCTGCCAGATTGTTAGACGTGTGGACATAGTCCAACGCTATTACTCTGGAGTTTCTCAATTTTTTGACAGATTTTAGTCGTCTCTTAACATGTCTTGTGGACTTCATGTTATCCTTAGAACTGTTAACCTTCGTAATCATAGTCTGGTTATTACAGTTCATAAAAATAGCCGGTATGGGTTTTTCAACAACCGATAAATCCATAAGGAGATCACGAAGCCACTCAGCCTTAGATCCAGCAGTGTCTAATGCTGTAAGTTATGCTTCTATTGTAGACTTCGTTAAGATAGTCTGCTTGCAAGACTTCTAGGAAACAGTGCCACCTCCAAGCGAAAACACATATCCACTTGTGGCATAAAGCTCATCAGCATCAGAAATCCAGTTGGCATCACAGTAGCCTTCTAGCACTTTTGGATGTCTGATATAACAAATACCATAGCTCATGGTCCCTTTTAGGTAGCGCGTTACTTTCTCAAGAGCACTCCAGTGATCATCTCCCGGGTTTGACACAAACCGGCTCAGCTTGCATACTACAAATGAGATGTCAGGCCTTGTTGTACTAGCAAGATACATGAGCGAACCAATGATCTGGGAATATCTCAACTGATCCCTTGCTATTCTTCGATTTTTCCTCAATAGCACATTAGGGTCATAAGGTGTAGGAGTAGGTGCACAGTCACTGAACCTAAAGCAACTCAGCACCTTTTCCACATAGTAAGTTTGTAACAGAGTTACCCCACCATCACCTTCTCTTAGAAGCTTGATATTAAAAATAACATCAGCCTCTCTCAAATCTTTCATCTCAAAATTATTAGTTAAAAATCGCTTCACCTCTTCGATCACTTTGAGGCTGGATCCAAAGATCAGTATGTCATCAACATATAAACACAAAATGACTCATTCACCCCCACCATACCGATAGTACACACATTTGTCAGCTTCATTCACAACAAAGCCAGCAGATGTTAGAGTTCTATCGAACTTCTCATGCCATTGCTTAGGAGCTTGTTTTAGGCCATATAATGACTTTAATAATTTACACACTTTGCCTTCTTGACCATTTGCCATAAACTCATTCGGCTGATCCATATAGATCTCCTCCAACTCTTCGTTTAGGAAAGTTGTCTTAACGTCCATTTGATGAACGATAAAACCATAAGAGGCTGTTAGGGAAAGCAAAACTTGAATTGTGGTCAATCGGACAACCGGTGAATAAGTATCAAAAAAATCCTTACCTTCCTTTTAAGTATAACCCTTGGCCACAAGTCTTGTCTTGTACCTCTTAATAGTACCATCAGGCCTAAGCTTTTTTCTTAAACACCCATTTGCACCCTATAGGCTTGCACCCATAGGGACGATCAACAATTTCCCAAGTTCCATTGGATATAACAGAATCTATCTCACTCCATACTGTTTTCTTCTATAAGTCACCATCAGAAGAGGAATATGCCTCTTCAATGATCGTTGGTGTGTCATCCACAAGGTACACAATATAGTCATCACCAAAAGATTTTGCAGTCCTCTGTCTCTTGTTTTTTCTAGTGACTATAGTGTCATCCTCCTTAGGATTTTGCACATAGGGTTTCTCAATTTGTTCTATCGGAGTAAAATTTTCATGCTCATGGAAAATTATAAATTCATGACTAGTTGTGCTAGGTGCATTTTCATGAAAAACTCATTCTCAAAAAATATAGCATCTCTAGATTCCATGATTGTATCAACAACCATCTCAGAAACACTAGAGTTTATAATTAAAAATCTATAACCCACGCTGTGAATAGCATAACCAAGAAAAACACCATCAACAGTCTTTGGTCTAAGCTTTCACTTTTTGTTTATTGGCACATTCACCTTTACCAAACAACCCCAAGTTCGCATGTAAGAGAGATTTAATCTCTTCTTCTCCCATTCCTCGAATGGTGTAATTTCTTTGTTCTTTGTGGGCACTCTATTCAGGACATGACATGCTGTCAAAATAGCCTCACCCCATCATTCCTTAGATAGTCCCACAGTCTCCAACAAGGCATTAACCAAATCAGTTAGAGTGCGGTTCTTTCTCTCTGCAATCCGATTGGACTGTGGTGAGTATGGTGGTGTTCTCTCATAAATAATTCCATGCACCGCGCAAAACTCAGAAAATTCATTTGAGAAATATTCTCTCCCGCGATCAGACCGCAAATGCTTGATTTTCTTCTCAAGTTGATTTTCTACCTCAGCTTTATAGACTTTAAAATAATGCAACGCTTCATCTTTAGTTTTTAATAAATACACGTAGCAAAATCTAGTGCAATCATCTATAAATATCATGAAGTATCGTCTACCGCCTTTAGTCAATTCCCTATTCATTTCGCATAAATCAGAATGAACGAGTTCTAATGGTGCCAAGTTCCTCGCCTCAGCAGCCTTGTGAGGCTTGCGCGGTTGCTTTGATTGCACACACACCTGGCACTTAGAATCTTTGACTAAGTTAAATTTCAGGATTAAATTCAGATTTGCACACCGCATGAGACAACCAAAATTAATGTGACAAAGTCGTGAATGCCATATATTCGACTCATCCGAAATATTAACATTGTTCACCACTTTATTACACACATCATCAAGTAAAGATAAGCAGAACAAGCCACTGCAGTCATAACATTTTCCAACAAAAGTTCCATGTCTCGACATAACATATTTATTAGACTCAAGCATAATTTTAAAGCCATCGCGACACATCTGAGAAGCACTAATAAGATTCTTCTTGATGGAGGGGACATGCTGCACGTTCTTTAATAGCACCGTCTTTCTCAAAGTAAACTTCAGAACGACCGTACCAGTACCAAGAACACGCGCATGCGAACCGTTTCCCATCAACAAGGCTTCACTCCTATCGGCCTGATTGAAAATAAACAAAGAAACATCAGCACACATATGAATATTAGCACCACTGTTCATCCACCACTCAGGTGAAAGACAAACTAAGAGAACAAAGGGTAAAAAATTATCATACCTAAATGTTCCTCTTCCAGTCTCGCTAATTACCATATTTGTTGATTTCTTTTCTTGCTTATATTTGCGGTCTGGGCACACACTTGCCCAATGCTCATCACTCCTGCAAACAAAGCATCCTTCATCTTTTTTGTTGTTTTTCTTCTTAAACTATGCAGTCTGCTTAGGCTTTGCATTATTGTTCTCTTGCATGTACTTCTTCTTTTTATTACGAGATGCAAATGAGTTTTTCTTCTGCACCATATTAGCAGCGGAAGACTCAACTCATTTTCCATGGTTGTCTTTTGCTCTCACCCTCTCCTCAACATCAAGAGATCCAATAAGCTCAGCCACGCTAAACTCTTATCTCTTGTGTTTTAAAGAAGTAGCAAAATCCCCCCCAAGAAGATGGCAGCTTAGCGATTATACCACCGGCCACAAACTTGTCAGGTAACAGACACAGAAAATGTTCTAATTCCTTTGCTAGCGCATGTATCTCATGAGCCTGTTCGACTACAGAACGATTTTCAACCATTTTGTAGTCATACAACTGCTTCATAAGGTATAGCTCACTGCCAGCATCAGAAACCCCAAACTTTGCCTCGAGAGCATCTCATAACTCTTTGCCTGATGTGCAAGATATGTAGTTTTTTTCATACTTGGGATAGAGTGCACTAATCACGGCGCCTCGAAACAGGTTATCGGCAGCCAAGAACTTTCGCTCCTCCTCAGGAGTAAACTGTTTAGGCTTCCCCTGCGTGGCGTGATAGCAGTTCATCGCAGTCAACCACAATATCATCTTGGCACGCCATATCATGAAATTCTTGCCATCAAAATTACTTGGCTTCAAAGCAGCAGTAAAACCACTGACAGAAAATTGCCTAACATTAGGTTTTTGGATTGTTAGAAATTTAGGTATTTTCATTATCAGTTTAATCCAGAAATATAACATCAGTAGGTTTGTGACAGCATATATGTGCATGTGTATATTTCTTATGAACGCTAGAGCACGCATAGATGACATACTGATTAATACAGTAAGAATACAAAATACAGTAATCAAAGAGATTAGACTGTACCCAGCAGAGGGTCCCATGCCGAGGGCATCGGAGGCTCCATTCGCACTAGACATAGTGCGTTGCTCAAAGTCGCGGACCACAGTCGATGCAAGAAGATGTTCACAGTACAGTCCCACGAACGGATCACCAGAAAGAAGACGCCTTGACGTTCCAGGGAGAGGACGGATCCAAGAGGAAGAAGATGAACGAGCAGTCATGGATCACTCCCTAAAAACCTAATTGCCGCTGACCCCATGCAGGATTCTTAGGCGAACAAGGGTTCCGGAGGCACCTGCTCTCCCGCGACTCCGTGCGCGCAGAGGTACGGGACGGGGAAGTCAGAAGGCTGTTGTAACGACCAGTCCCGACATACATGGCCCAGGCCCACTCTTCCTAGGAGTGGTCCCACCCGCGTAGCAACCCGCTTGAACTTTCGTCCTCGCTTCGTTCAAAACAGTTAACCGAAGGTTACTACGCGTTCCTGGCCCTGGTATTTAAGTCGATCTGGCGATTCCTTAGTTTCCAGTATGGTACTAAACTGGTTGCGCAGTGTTTTTTCCACGGTAACCGGCCCCATTCTGCTACAGTACCATAGGCCCATGACTGGCTTGGATTGGGCCCACTTTGGCCCATTAGGATGTTACAGCTGTTGATCTGTAGTTCTCTCGGGAGTGGTTACGGAAGATTGGGTCTGGACTGACAGAAGACAGGATATATGGCTGCTGACGGGGAAGAGAAGACAAAGGCAGCGGAGATTCCCAGGAGACGGGAAGCGGAAGCGGAAGGGGCGGTAACTGATGCAGTCAGTTCGTCTCCACTATCAAAGAGCGAAACTCCCGTGATAATGTGGATTTAAGTGGCAAAAGACTGGTCACGCCCGCCCGCCTCGCCACGGCCTCGGCCCATGGCCCGGCTGGCGGCGGCGGCGCGCGCGCGTGACACGTCTTTATCCTTTTCTCAGCTTCTCAATTTAGATGAATAATTTCCAACCATATAAGCTGAGTCAGCGTTCAGTCAAAATTCCGTATGGCATTAAACCATGCAACACTTAATGTTACGTACCATAGAGTTTTATTTGATTCATTAAATATTATATGGGCCAAGCCCATATTATATCCAACAGATATACATGTGAATGTCTCCTTTTTTAAACTGAGTTGAAGAGTTAGTCCACCGAAAATCCCTTATAATTTAGTACAAATTTTCAACACTTAGATAGCTTGTATTTCAAGACGAAGGGAGTAGTGATTACCTAGCCTATTAACTAATGACTTGTTTAGATAAGTTAAGACAAGTTATCGATTATGGTTAAAAATAGTCTAAATTATCTGGGTTGGTCAGCTAGTTAGATAACAACTACTTGAGGTTTTGGGAAAAAGGGCACATCTATTGGCCACCGTTTGAACGAGTTATTAGGGTTCAAAATCAGCTAAATAACAATTATTGTTCATATGCACCCAAACAGGCCTAGGACTGATTGGATTGATCCAAGCTATATTTTTTTAGCTATTAACGTCGTGCAATATTTTTCATTTTTTTTAGATTCAAGTGAGATCTATCAAAAGCGCGCTACTTTGGGCATGTTTGGGTCCACACAACTTGCTAAACTTTAGCCAGCTAGAATTTCTCTCAGCTAAACTTTAGCTAGAGTGTTTGGATCTTTAAGCTAATAGTAGCTAAACTCAGCTAAATTTTAACCGGTCTTTTAGCTACGCCGTTTGAATCCCTAAGTAAATTTAGTCGGTGGTAGATCAGACATGCCCTTTTGATCCGTCTGTCGAAAAAAAAACAGCGTTAAAAGGGAGGAATTGTCGGTGTTTATTTGGAATAGAAGGTGAGACCGGCTTCATACAAAATGGCTTCGTACATGCGGTTCCAGAAAATGGTATAGCGTTCTCATTGGAGGTCGACGTTGTTACTACTCCGATTTTCCGATGGAATCAAAACAAACCAACGTGCATGCAACACGGTAGTAGATGGAGAGATGTACAGTAAAAGTTACCTTCGCGTACAAGTCTCCACGTCCAGAGTGCAGACGGGACTGGCCCCGCGCCCTCTGGCCCCTGGGCAAGCAGACAACAGCACTTGCTAAGCGTTCGAGAGCCCTCCACGTCTTTCTCCTCGCACCAACACCTTATCCTCTCGTGTTCAGTTGCTCCTCTCCCCCTTCTATATATGCGTCCGTCCGTCCGTCGCAAGCAAGCACCTGCAACTGCAACAAGCCAGCGGCAGCCACCGGATTGTCACACAGGCGATCGAATTGAGAAGCACACAGTAACCCATACCACCCACCAGCAACAATGGCGGCGGCAGAGGGGAAGACGGCGAAGAGCGGCGGCGGGCAGATGACGGTGGTGCGGGGCCTGGACGTGGCGCGGTACATGGGGCGGTGGTACGAGATCGCGTCGTTCCCGTCCTTCTTCCAGCCCCGGGACGGGCGGGACACGCGCGCCACCTACCGGCTGCTGGAGGACGGCGCCACGGTGCACGTCCTCAACGAGACGTGGAGCAAGGGGAAGCGCGACTACATCGAGGGCACGGCCTACAAGGCCGACGCCAGCAGCGACGAGGCCAAGCTCAAGGTCAAGTTCTACCTCCCGCCCTTCCTCCCCATCATCCCCGTCGTCGGCGACTACTGGGTGCTCTACGTCGACGACGACTACCAGTACGCGCTCGTCGGCGAGCCGCGCCGCAAGAACCTCTGGGTATGTATAATAAGAGCTTTGCCAGTTCTCAATTAAGTTCTCTTTTAGAGGAAGTCGTAGTTCAGCTCCACCTCTGTTCGAAGCTGTGTGCTCATGGATCTTTGATTTGCGTACGCGCGCGCGTGCGTGTGCAGATTCTGTGCAGGAAGACGAGCATCGACGAGGAGGTCTACAACCAGCTGGTGGAGCGGGCCCAGGAGGAAGGCTACGACGTGAGCAAGCTGCACAAGACGCCGCAGGCCGACCCGCCGCCGGAGAGCGACGCCGCGCCCACTGACACCAAGGGAGTATGGTGGTTCAAGTCGCTCTTTGGGAAATGACTCACCGGCACGCATACTCCGGTGCTTGTGCTTGCTGCTAGTACTAGGACTAGTATATAATCTGCGCTGCACGCAGCAAATAAAATGGGACCTGAGGATTGGTGTGTTTAGCTGTAGTATACGTTTGTTAGTGTATCTGTGTGTGTGTGTGGACTGTGGCGTTATACGTGCATGTGTTTTGATAAATTAATGGGATTGAAATGTAATGTTTGATTTTACTAGTTAATTGCATTGGCGAGGCAATCACTCTAAGGATTATGTGAGCTTGCAAATTATCTATACGTATAGACTGCTTGGTTGTCAGCCAGCTGCTGTTTTTTTCTTAAATACGCAAAAGATTTATGTATCATTGTAATTAAGAAGAAGAAGTTTAACCATACACATGACATGCTTATGACTGGACAGTTTCTCGCTCTAATAACTGTCAGGCTTGTGGAAAAGATGGTCGAGCTTGTGAAAGGTACGGCCTGGGCAGTAGAAGAAACCTGCGAGGCATTCATTTTGATGTAGCCTTTGGACTCGAATCAATTAGGGACACCAGGTTTACAAAAAAGAAGTTTATGGGCTTAGCGAGCTTAGAAACCAACTCACAAATCCACTCGACACTTCTATTTGACACAGAACTTAGAAAGAAAATTGGATTGTTGTATGTGCTTGTCGTTTGAACTAGTGCTTCTAGTTACTATTTGAGGATTTCACTTTAATCTACCCTGTTGTAGGTTTCTTTGTAGTTGACTAGTGGGAAAATTTAATTAACTTAATTTCATAACCTTTGATTCAAGTATGAACTTTTAATTGATCCTATTTTGTTGAATTCGCTCAAGTTTTAGACCCTCTTTGGCAGGGTTCCCGCGGGCTCCGGCTCCTACACTGTAGCCCTCTGTCGGCCGCCCACGGGCCGATAGGTGCCAGCGGGAGCCGGAGCCACGGAGCCCGAAAAACGAGCTTCTCCGGCTGCGGCGGTGTCAGTGAGAGAGTAAAGGAGGAGAGAGAAAAATGGCTTCGGTGAACAATACCGTCCTGTCGGTCGCCCACGGGCCGATAGGTGAACAGGGGCGGGAGCCGGAGCCCTGCCAAAGAGGGCCTTAGAGACTTGACGATGTTGTGACACTAGAGCATTTAGTAAGGTATAGACAGTCTAGAGGCTTAATTTACACCTCAAGTCAAAATCACATGAAACATATACTCAACCTCCCTCTAAGGCCCTTTAACTCTACAAGAAATTAACATTATATATATATATATATATATATATATATATATATATATATATATATATATATATATATATAGAGAGAGAGAGAGAGAGAGAGAGAGAGAGAGAGACCTTTATATAGTGTTTTGCATGTTTTTGATTTGGGACTGATTTGAAAGTTGAATGAGGAACAACCTAAGCGTTACATTGCCAACCTTCATCTAACCCATTTGTAGGAAAACATCTCTCCATTCAACCTTGGCATGCTTCGGCCCATGACCCATCAATAAAATCCAATTGATTTTTTTTAGGAGAATAAAATTCAATTGATGATTTATTTGTTTTCCTTTTTTTTCCTGTTTTCTTCATTTTTTTGTTCGGCCCATGTAGATCCAACTTAGGCGCAACGCAACTGGTACCGAGATAAACTTCCCAACGATAAAATGTAGGGATAGTGTGAGTCAAGCCATCTTTTCATTTCCTCTTCTTTCCTTTTCTTTTATGCTATATTGGGTTGTTCAATAATATATTATTCTATTGTATATTCTAAGTATGGCAATAGGAAAAACAATCCACCGTTCTATTTTATGATGTCGATTGTTTCATAATTATAATTTATTGTTTTTTCTTGTGCTGTATATATGAACCTTTGAGTTGTTCTAGGATGTTTTTAACTAATTGTTCCATGTTATATTATAGGCGTTTTTCATTCATGAAATTTATTGTTCTCACGGTGCAATTAAGGGAGTGTTTGGTTCACTCTTCACCTCCTAAATCTAGTCTCACTTAGTCACTTTTTACTCAAACACTTTGACTAAATGGTACTAAATGGAGTTTAGCGAACTAGTCACTTAAATGTTGCTAAATAGGATTAAACCTCACCTTTTAGTCACTCCGGAGCCAAACACTATGACTAAAAGGGACTAAAATGCCTCTTTTAATCTCTTTTAGTCCACCAAACCAAACAGAGGGTGACTAAAGTTTAGGAGCTGGTTTAGGTGACTAAACTTTATGAGGTGCAAACCAAACTGGCCCTAAACTGATCCATATTCTATATATGTTTTGACCATCCTGATAAAAAATATCCATTGTTCTGTGTGACACCCTGGATTGTTCCATTCATGAAAAGTTAATATTCACCTAATACAATTAAATGATCCACAACTTTTCCAAATGTGATGTGATATGTGATATTTTAGTTGTATTTTGACTACTCCTTTTGGGGAGTTGATTTTTATGCTATATTTGGATATGGTCAACCAGTGGAAACTTCTTGTTCCGTTAGTACAATTAAATCCTTAACTTTAAAAAATGTTCTATGGTATATTTATCTATAATTTTTTGTTGTTCCATTAGTAAAACTTCCATGTTATAACTTGATTTGCTCCACCTGGGGACAATATTGTAACACCACCAATTATTCTATGTTTTTTGTTTAAATCTCCTGTATCTATATCTATATCTGTATCTGTATCTGTATCTCTATCTGTATCTTATATTTTTAAACCCTACCAAAAATTATATCTCAACGTGCAAGCTATAACACATGCAATTATAGCCAACTCGCACATGTAATTATCTCATCATCCACTAACAATCATTTAGTTGCCCGCATCAACATGTCAAACCATTTTCTTTATATAACTATAAATATAAGTAATCTAATCCCAATTTAAATTGCCTGTGATCCCAAAAACAACGTGCGGGGTATCTTGTAGTTTTTCTATATATTTTGAGTGTTTCATATGATACTCCCAATAACTTAGCTCTTACTATATATTTTGAAGCGATAAAAGGAAAAAAAACAAAATCAAACATGATATTAGGCATTTTATGAAGCATGGAGGCCTGGTACAATAATACATGGCTCATGGGCCTAATTACTAATGAGAGGAACTATGGGCCGAATCTCGTTAGCCAACATGGACCAAACATTTCGTTACTTGACATAGTTAAAATTATATGACTGTGGCAAATGGAAAGGAAAGACCCATGAAACATACTGCATTCCAGGTTGTCTGGTTAGGTGGATGGACACTGGTTAATGTCCACCTAGGTAGAACATCACCGGCTTACAGCCTGAGTTGCATGGCATGAAAATATGATGGAAAGTTGCTGCCCATTTAGAACAAACTTCGTTGATGAGGATAGTTAACAACTATTTTTTAGTTGAGTGACAGCTAAGAACTAGTTAACATATTAGTTGATGATCAAATAGGACCTCGATAAAATTTCAGCAGTTAACATTAGCCGTGGAATCTAAACAAGACCTAAAGAGTGTCACAATATTCACTCGATAGAGGTACAACCATAACTATTCAAGGCATGATATATAGACTCGTTAAATTAAGCTTTGGATGACCTATATGGTATCATTAGGTGATACTCTAGATTCGTCGTGACATATTTGTGAATATTTGAAATCATAGTTAAGAAACACGTAAATATACTTAGTTGGTGCCACTCGGTACGCGACAACAAAGAAGGTATACCGATTCAATGCATGATATCTTCTTATTCAAAATTATGTTTTATTTATTACACATTCACGCGATATGGCGCCAGTGCGCTGCGCGGAGTAACGCGTATCCTTTGGATCGCAGTAATCCAACGAACCGTTGGTGCTCCGCTTGTATATATACCCCCTTCGCCGGACCTTTTCTTCTACCTCTCGACATACCAAACATACACCTAGTATACTGTTTATGGCCCTGGTTGTTTCACTAAGATTTGGCTTACGCTGATTTGTTGTGAGAGAAAAGCACTGTTTATTCGCTGAAAAGTACTACTGAAGTAGTGCTGGCATCGGTGATATGTCTACTTGTTGCCTACGATTCAAAGACCACCGTCGTTGCCGCTACTTCATCCCTGAAGCGTCATCACCACCGCCACCTCGCACTGCCGTCGTCTTTGGTCCAGTTTAGTTGCAAAAGATTTTGCAAATTTTTTCAAGATTCCCCGTCACATCAAATCTTTGGACGCATGCATGAAGCATTAAATATAAATAAAAAATAAAACTAATTATACAGTTTAGACGAAATCCACGAGACGAATCTTTTAAGCCTAATTAGACTATGATTGGACACTAATTACCAAATAACAACGAAAACTGCTACAGTGCCATTTTGCCAAAATTTTCGGATCTAAACAAGCCCTTTGACCAGGTAAACATCGTTTTTCTTGCTATGTACTCCTACTTTCAAAGATAGCTTGGCGCAGTACATAGAGCGTATCCGGCGCCGAACTACCATTTCGGTCACAGCGAGAGTCGTGGCAGCCATCGGCCGGGCGCCCCACGCGACTCGACGGCCGAGATCAAGAGGAGTGAGGTGGAGCCGCCTGGAGCCGCGGAGGCCAGCCAGCCAGCCAGCCAGCCAAGCCACAGCAGACCGCCAGGCCGTCCGCGGACGCGAGGCCCCCTCAGGGCCTCGTTTAGCTGCGCCGAGTTGGCGCCGCCTGAAACACTGTAGCAACACGGTTGCTACAGTGTCGTTTTGTTTTTATTTGGTAATAGTTGTCCGATCGTTGACTAATTAGGTTCAAAACATTCGTCTGATAAAGTACAATCAAACTGTACAATTAGTTTTTGATTTCGTCAACATTTAGTAATCCATACATGTACCGCAAGTTTGATGTGATAGAGAATCTTCTTTTTGCATAGTGTAAAAGTGGGGAATTTGGTGGAACTAAACAGGGCACAGGTGAAAGAGGATTCCATGGTCACCCGACATGTCCGTCCGCTGGGGGCTCTCGGGGCTGCGGTGTCGGGACGTTGGCAATTTTGGCGGACCCCGCGGAAGTGCGCAGTCCAAACCACCACCCGCCCGCGGCTACCCCATAAACCGCCCGCCGATTCTTCCAAACCTCACCACCTCTCTCACGCACGCCCCCGCCCGCACCTAAACCTCGTCGCGTCGCGCGGAAGAGAGGAGAGGGGCGGGGGCGAGAAGGGAATACCGCTGCGGATTCCCTCGTCATCCACCACCGCTCCACCGCTAAACCCTCCCGTGCTCCTCCGCGGGGCGGGACGCCGAGCGTGAAAGGCGCCCGCTCTCGGCCCGCCGCACCCCGCACTCGCGCCGCGAGGGGAAACCCTAGCCGCGGCAGATCTAGAGAGGGCGCTCTCGATCTGGCCGCGTAGACCCCCGTTTCGGCCGGGGAAATGGCGGAGGATCCTGCCGCGGAACAGGAGATGCGGCAGCTGGAGGACCGGCTCAGGGAGGTCGGGGAACGGCTGCAGGCGCCTCCCGACGACGCGGAGGACCTGCTCAACCTCCTCATCGTGAGCCTGCTCCCCCTTTACCGCTTGTTCTCCTCTCGTTGATTGTTATGCACATGTTAGGACTGCGCTTCAACGATGTGTCGTGTTTGCCGGCGCGGTTACAGCTCGGTTTGTATCGAGTATGAGTAGGAACCGGGTGAATGTTGTGCTCTTACCTGTTGTTCGCGATATGTTGATTGGTTGGGTCGCGGATGAAATGCTACTTGGCCTGATGATTTGCTTTTGAGTTGTCTTCCGTGCTACGAAATTCGAAATTTATTTTGTTCGGACGAAACAGGAAGTGTGTTCTGTGGAGTGTTCTCCGTGCTGGACTGTTGTTATACGGAGTTATCTGATTTCCTTGGAACCAGTTTACTTTTTATCATTGCCTTTCGAGACTTCTCCTTAAACTTGAATTCTATCTCTGTTTTTTGGGTTTGAAACGTGGAGTAATTATCTACTGGAAATGCCGATCATGGCGATTCTATTTGTAGTTTTGATGGTGCTGTTTGGTTTGAAAGGAAACTGGAAATGTTGGCCTCTTAGTATCTTATTGATTTGATTGGGTTTTGTGACGAATACAGGATTCGAGTTTAGCATTAGCCTAGTTATTCACTACTGCTCCAGATTTCATTTTTTCTTGCTGTACATAGTAATTTGCCATGGTTTAGATTACTGGGAATGATGTACTTATACCATTTGAGTAAATATGAAGACTTTGATCTTGCTAACTGACCTACCTAGGCTTGTTGAATCGTATGAAGTCATCAAGTTGGTTGATGTTCATGCAGGAAGTTGAGGAGTGTTTACTTAAAGTAGAGCAGTCACCTCCCGAAAGCACATCGAATGCTCTTCGCCCAGCAACTGAAGCTCTGGTCAAGAAAGAGCTGCTGGGCCATGCTGATTCAAATGTTAGACTTGGCGTGGCATCATGCATATCTGAGATCACACGGATCACGGCGCCCGATGCTCCATATGATGACGATGCAATGAAGGTATAGTCTACCCTGAATAAAATGAGTTCTGCTGTACTGTCTACTTACATATGTTTTTACTTGGTTTTAGGATGTATTCTCTTTAATTGTGGGGGCCTTCGAGCATCTGGATGACATAGAGAGTCCCTTCTTTGGAAGGAGAACTTCAATTCTTGATACTGTGGCAAAAGTTCGGTCCTGCGTGGTGATGCTAGATCTTGAATGTGACGATTTGATAAATGATATGTTCCATCACTTCTTGAGGACTGTTAAGTAAGAAATATCTTAATTCGCCTTAGCTTCATCTGTTTCTCCTCTTTCTGAATTTCTTGATGTGCTAAAACGTGTGTTTGCTAAGATATATCCTGGATGCATTCTCAAGTTGCTTTAAATTTGTCTAGCATAGTTTATACGTCTAAGATTTATTAATTAACACGAGCATTGGATAGCTCCTTTTTTTTCTTGGATCTGTTCTGTACAGGAAATGAAATCGCATAATCTTCTTTTGGCGTCTGATTTGTTTCCTATTTAGATACTATTACTAAAACTATATGTGTGTAATTTTGCCAGCCTTGCTTAACTGCTAATGTTGAAATTGCAATTCTAAACTTGTCATTGCTCTGTTTCTCTGGCTGGGAGGTAGAAGTTCCCACTCTGGCTATTGAATAATGATAAATGAATCTTCTGTATTTTGTTCTTAATCTTTGCTTTACTATATCCTGCTGCTAAATTTGTTAAATAGGTCAGATCTCTTGGTTTCAGAAGTATGTGTTGTATTCTTATATTCTGTGTACAAGTTTTGAACTTTTCTGTGTCTTATTTCAGTTCTGGACATTCAGAAGCCGTCATATCCTGCATGGAAACAATAATGAGATTGGTAATTGAGGAGAGTGAGGATGTCCAACCACAGCTTGCTTCATGTCTACTCCAAAATGTTAGAAAAGAAGAAAAGGTATCATCCTTAATTTTTCTCACATCAGCAACATAGATTTACATTCATAGCATAAGGTTCACATGATCTAATCATTGATTTTATTTCCAGGAATCTTCTTCACCTTCCTTTGAGCTCGCTGAAAAAGTGATAGACACATGCCGTGAAAAACTTAAGCCAGTCTTTCTGCAATCACTAAAAGGCACTTCCTTGAGCGAATACAGCCAAATCGTCGCATCAGTTTGTGAAGAGGTTTCAGATGACAGGGAAGATAACAATGTTGATCCTTCTGGGAAGGACACGGTTAGTTAAATTACTAACTTGCTATGATTAATGTTGGAAGTTATTTGCGTTGTTGTTTGCTTGATAACTGTTATGCCATTCTTACAGGTGCTAGAATAGGCAATCTTGTTTTCTCTTTCTTTGTTGTTTTGTTTCAGATATGAATGTAATGCACATTGTTTACTTCACTAAGTTGAATTGAATGATTTGGGAGTTGAAACCATGATTAGTTTGTACTATGTAGAATGAAATTAACTACTTTCAAATGCTGGAAGAGGTGCTGTTTAATTGATTTGTGTCTTACTTTGATGTCTTAATGTTCAGGTGGATGATGGCAAGCTCTCTGAAAGGACTATTTCTGATGAATTACCTCAGGTATGATCTGCATCTTCTGTATTTATGTAAATGGCTGATCTAACAACAGCATGCATCTTTTTTTTTGGCAGGAATCTTCAAAGGCTGAGCAAGATGTTAGCCGTCTTGAACAAGATGGTACTTCTATGAATGGCAATACAGGTACTGCTATTAGCAGTGGTGCTACTCCACCAAATACTGGTGAGTCTGATGATCAAGGACCACCTTCCACAAAAGAGAAGATTGAAAAACCTTGCAATGCTGAAAACATAGCAGATGCTGATCAGTTGAAATCTGACCACAATGAAGGTGCTGAGTCCAATGCTTCCAAGCCCAAAAAGAAAGCTGCCCTTGATTCAGACAAAAGTACTAAGCTCAAACCGTCTGATAAATGTGAAGCAACTGTGCATTCTGATGCTGACACTAAAAAGGAAGATCTTGTAGCATCTTCAGAGGGTACCAATGGAGCAGCTGATGATATATCAAGGCGTGCTGATAGTACACCTACTAAACCAAAGCGAGGCCGTCCTCCTGGCCCAAAGTCATTGCAGAAGAAGGCTGCTGGAAAGGATCAATCTTCAGGTCTGGATTTGAAAAAGGTCAAGGAGGCAGGTGATTCAGCTGGGAAGTTGGCAAAACGATCAGCTAAGGATGAGAAGTCTTCCGCAAAGAAGGCTAGTGAAGGAGAATCATCTAAGAAGACTCAACAGAACAATTCAAAACAGCAGAAGGATGAAACTCTTTCTGGGGATGATCCTGCCAAGGATCTGAGCTTAAAGGTTTTTTTTTCTCTCTTAACACTAACAGGATTTGTGTTTGAGTTATCAATATGGTCTGCTTTTTACAGTTAGTCCTCCCTCTATTGTGTACAACATGGTCTTATAGTTTTCTTTGAATGTCTATTTATTTGTTCGATAACATATTTTGTAAGTTTACTCTTTACTGTTGCTAGGTAACAAGTCTTCTTTACTTTTTAGTCTAAAACAAGTACATGTATTTAGAATATTCTATTTTTTGTAACTTTGTTATTCCTTGACTTTTAGTTGCTGGTTTGAGTCTACCTTTGCTGGAATTGAAACCTAGAGATTTAATTGCATGAACATTCAACAGTTTGTTGGATACACCATCATGTTTTTTCCTTGCCTTTTTATCGTGTTGCCCCTTTAATAGTGATTAGTGTACTGACTCTTTTACCACAATGCAGGAAATGATATCGCCGAAATCTTCGACCAGGGGCCCAGGTAGAACCAAAGGGCAAAGCACAGAGAATAGCACACCTAAGATGAAGCAAGAACAAGAAACTGAAGAGGTAGAGGGCAGGCTTGATTAAAATTATTGCAATAGAGTGTTTTTCGATGTCTAGTTGAGCTTGAAATGTTTGATCAGTTGGTCTTTTGCTTGGTCAAGAGTTTTCTTCATGTTGATACCTAACAAGTTCTTAATAGTTTTATATCTGTCTTATTATTTGAATATTCTAGTGTGAGCACTATATATGTCGTATGCACATAGAACTTTGTTTGTTTGTTACTTTGCTTGTTTGTTTAGGTACCTAAATCTGATTCTTGAGTTTCTTTTTACAGCCTCCTCGTTTAAGGAAAAGCAAAGGCCTTGATAAAAGTCTAGTTGGTGCAAGGATCAAAGTTTGGTGGCCAGATGATAAGATGTAAGTAGAATGAACAATTCAATATTCTGAGCTTTTGACGCTTGTCGAGCTGGTTATTTTCTTCTCTGTTTGATATTATAAACGTAGCCATTATTATTTGTAAATCCGTTTCTATGTCTTTTTATATTTTAGTAGTTCTAAATCTGGCATTTTCTTTCTGATGGTTGCTCTTCTAGAAATGAATATTACGATTTGGATTTAGCAAATCACATTTGGTGGCTTACTATTTTTATTCTTTTCCAGATTTTAATACTTTTTATTATTTTGCAGGTTCTACAATGGTGTTGTGGAGTCATTTGATTCTGTTTCTAAGAGGCACAAGGTGTGTCTTTGTGCACTGCTATATCCTGCCCTGGCTATTTAGCTTGCAGGAAAAATAATTAATGGATCTTTATTTAATTTTTGTTTCTTTTCGTCATGTTCTCTTCCCTTTCTGGAGCCTAGGTCGCATATAATGATGGGGATGTAGAGGTACTACTGCTGAGGGATGAAAAGTGGGAATTCATCAGTGAGGTATGCACATTTCACCTCATGATGATTTTAGAATTTCGTACTGATTCCTTGTTTCTGATTTACTTTTACTCTGACAGGAGAAGGGAGCTTCTGTGGCATCTGAAACGTAAGCAAACTCATCTTTGTGCTATTTTTGCATTTGCAATGTCAAAATTACAGCTATATCTGAGTCATTAACTACAACTTCAAATTTGGATATTTGTTCATGCATCAGCCGGCAGTAGAACTAGTTCCCATATTGTATTATAAGAATATGCAATGCACAGGGTCACTGTTTACTTGCCCTTACGAGAATAGGGTCACTGTCTCAGTGTTTAATGCCTTGCTGCTAATATTTTTGCTCACCTGCATCTGCGTGTGTGGACGCTCATAAACTTGATCTCCTGAATAGTTAAAGGTCTGGGTTTTGGTGAAGTAGTGTGATTCTCTGCTTTCAGTGTGATACATGCGTAGTTTTCTCCCAGCTTTCTTAATTTTTCAAATGCTTGGCTTGCCATTGTGTCAAGTGTCAATCAGTACCGAGCATTGGTTTTGGTTTCTTGGTTTGCTATGATCACTCCACAGCTGTTCGAAATAGCATAATGTTAGTCAAGTTCCATCTCTTAGTCTGGAAATTGTTTGTTTTTTCTGAAAGAAGTACGAGGGAAATGTTAGTTGTAAACTAGTCAAACTGCATAAGCCCCTGCTGGCAATTGTTAATTGGTTATTTATCTGAATTCCAATCATAATCTCATGCCTCTCGATAAGTGGTTTTGTTAAGTTTGTGTTATTGTTTGTTTCAACAGGCCACGAGGCAGGAAAAGAAAAGCGGATGCGGTGAAGGAAGAAAATACAGAAACACCTAAAAGGTAAGTAATTGATTCAAATAAGTCACGATGACTCATGCCTGTAGCTTTTCTGAGACTATTGTTTTCTGCGTGGTTGCAGTGATGCTGTGGATCCTCCAAAGAAAAGAGGACGTCCAAAAGGTGTGCGATCCAGCAATGGGACACCTAGTAACTCAGCTACTCCAAGCACAAAGGGGAAAACTGCCGGCAAGGATGCCAAAGAAACTCCTAAAACTGGCCCCAACCTTAAAAAGGAACTTGAGAAGAGCTCCAAGGGCAAAGCTAGTGTATCAACTGAGACAAAGGATGAATTGCCTAAAGATGATGATAAGAGTGCGACCAAACCTAAGGAGGCTATTAGCAAAGGCAAGGATTCAAAAGATGAAGGCAAGTCCACTGATGGAAAAGCTAGGCCAGGTCGGAAACCAAAAAATGCTGGTACTCCCGCGAAGAGTGATGCTGACAAAGAGAAGCGGAAGGAGAAAGAAGTCAAGGCTGCTGAAATAGAGCAGGAGGCATCAGGAAATGCTTCTACAGGAAAGAAGCGCAGAAGGAAGGCTTGAAATTAACGCTGATGAACTCGTGTAAATGGATGTGCTCCCTAGATTTGTTCCTTTAGGCAGAGGTATTGGCACTGCACCATGTATTATTGAGTGTTAACTCGAAATTTCGTCTGATTGGTCTCTAGTAGTTAGGTGTGGAAGCAACATTTGCTATAGCTGTGTAATGTTAGGAGTAACATGTGTTCGTTGTGGTAAGATCCATGGTGCATTGGTGCTGAGCCTTAAGCGGAACCTATGCTCGCTGTGAGGCCCATGGCATCGTGTTGTCGGGTGTTGTTGTAGCTTATTGATGTTCTATTTATTATAATCAGCAGTGGATTTTGCAGCAAATGTACCTTTTTGGATGTTGGCCTGGTTTTCAAGTTGGGCTTGTTTCTCTGCTGCAAGCTAACTAATTGCTCTTGTAATCTGCAGCTTGGCCTCTGCAGCCCTTGCAATCTTTTGTTACTGAATAGCAACAGGAATCCACTGAATAGCAACACGAATCCACTGAACAGCAATCTTTTCAAGGGTGATCGTAGTTTGTAGCTGCAGACGCCCCTGATTCAGAAGAAAACCGAAGAACCTTTGGTGTAGGGTTTGCCTGTCGCTTTCCTCCGCCGTGGAATATGAATTAGCAAGTCCTAAATACGTTGGGCTGGTCTCCTCAACAGAGGCGGTTCGTCAAACTCGAGAGAATGCAAAGTTGCAAGTGGCCCCGTTCGCTTGGCTGAAATTGACTGTTCTGGCTGAATTGTTGTGAGAGAAAAGAAGCCGAATAAGCTGAAATATAAGGTAAGCCGAACGGGGCCAGTAGCCTAATAACACTAAGGGCCCGTTTGGATCCCTTCATTTTGGAGGAATTGAAATCTACTCAATGTATTATAGGCTATTTGACTTGGAATTTGACATTCCATAATATTCTCAAACTCACAAATAAGCCTATCTTAAATTCATAGGGTGAGAGATGGAAGTGGATATACTTGGCCATACAGCTCGAGGCACGACGGCACGGCACGAAGCCCGTTTTTTAGCCCGACACGAACACGGCTTCACCCGATGACATGCGGGCCCGGGCTGGCCTGGTCCGAGGGAGCAAGCCATGCCTGGGCCGCTGCTCAGGCCCGTGGGCCAGCACGACACGCCCTGGCCTGAGGCAGCCGGCCCGGCAGCGGCCCGGCCACCCCCCTTCGGCCCTCCTCCTCCTGGCCTCCTCCCCTCCCTCCGTAGCCCAGCGCGCTGCTCGGCCCAGCCACCCCGCCTCCCCCCGCTCCTCATATATAAGCCGCACGCCGTGGCCGTGACGGTTCTCACACCCCGAACCCTAGCTCATTTCTTGTCTCTCTCGCCTCGCTCTCGTCTCTCTCGCCTCGCCTCACTCTCGGCTCTTGCCCTCGCGGTCTCGCCTCCGTCCTCCCCGACTCCGGTGAGGTGACCTCGACACCTCCCCCTCCTCATATATAAGCGCACGCCGCGGCCGCGGTGGCTCTCACACCCCGAACCCTTGCTCATTTCCTCGCCTCGCCTCGCTCTCGAGTCTCACGGTCTCCGTCCTCCCCGACTCCGGTGAGGTGACCTCGACGATCTGCCTGCCACCGGCGAGCAGCTCTCTACTCCTCCTACCTGATCCCTTCCCTGTTCCCTCTCCGCCTCTCCGCCTCTCCCTCTCCCTATCTCCCCTCTAGATCTCGTTGATTATGTGAGTTGGTTGTCTCTGTTTGTCCCTCCTTCGCCGTCCGCTGTCGTTGCTGATTGAGTGTCGTCTTCTCTCTCGTTGTCTTCTCCGGCACCGGGCTCCGGCTGCGCAGGTGAAACCCTAACCCTAACCCTAACCCTAACCATGTTCTAATTTCTTTTTTTTCTTTCAATGTATGCTTCTGATTTCTTCTTCTTCCATTGTTTCGCAGGTCGGTAGTCGATGCACCGTCTTCTAGCTGCGGCTTAGAGCAAGCAAGGCGGCCACCCACACCGTCGAGGAACGGGGTTGGAGAGGCGGCCATGGCCGACGAGGATGGCCTCCTGCCGATTGGCCTAGCCCCAGAGGGCAAGAAGGACGACAACACTCGAGCCGACGCTGCTGCATTGTTCGGTATCGATCTTGGGGACGACTCTGCTGCTCCGACTCCGATCGATGTGGACGCGGATGGTGGCGAAGGGGCGACGACGACTGCGAACTCCAATGGCTCTGCTCCTTCGGTTGCTGGTACAGGTAACACTAGTAAGCGCAAATCGCCTATGTGGGCTGATTTTGAGGAGATCTATGAGGTTATTAATGGTTCTAGAATTTGCACCAAGGTTGTTTGTAGGATGTGCAAATCTACCTTGTCTGCTAGACCTGCTGCTGGCACTGGTCACTTAAAAAGGCACCAAAAATCATGTAGGATTAAAACTGATCAACGTGCTAGAGTTCAATCTAGGCTTTCATACAATCCTGATTGTTCTGTTTATAACTGGGATTATAAACCTGAAGTTGCTAGATCTGAATTATGTCGTTTGATTGCTAAGCTTGATCTGCCTTTAGGAATTGGTGAGACTGATGCTTGGGAAGAATACATTGTTAGAGCTCATAATCCTAGGTTTGTTAAGGTCTCTAGACAGATCATCACTAGAGATCTTGGCAAACTTTTTAATGAACGACGTAATATAATTAAGAACTGTGTGTTGTCTGGTGCTTCTTCTGTTGGTCTGACATCAGACATTTGGTCTGGTAATGCAAAGGAAGACTATATCAGTGTTGTTGCTCACTATGTGTTTGCTGACTGGGAGTTGCAGAAAAAGGTAATTGGTCTCTGCTTGATTGAGGTAAAACATACTGGTGAGAATATTGCAGAAAAAGTTGTTTGTGTGATTGAAGAATTTGGTTTGCTTGACAAGATGTTCTCTGTTACTCTTGACAATGCTTCTTCCAATGCTAAGGCTATGGAAACATTGACATCTATGTTTGCTGGTTATCTAGGTTCTGAACCTGCACCTACACCTTCAGATCCTAATAAAGTTAAGTATCATCTTGTGCATCAACGTTGTGCTTGCCATATTATTAATCTGATAGTAAAATCTGGCTTAAAAAGGTTCAAACCTTACACTGAGGATTTCAGAACTGCTATTAACTTTTTGAATTCATCTAATCAAAGGATTGCTTTGTTCAAGAACTTTTGCATTGCTAAGGGTGTTAGACCTAGAAAGTTTGGTTTAGATATGGATGTTAGATGGAATGCTACATATCTTATGCTTAAACACTTGCTTCCATATAAGGATGTTTTTTTGTGTTCATTAATTCCAACTATGGCTCAATATTGTTAACTGCAAGTCACTAGTATATTGCTGATAAAATACTTGAATTCTTGGAAATTTTTTGTGACTCCATAGTCACTCTTTTTGGTGTTTACTATCCAACTAGTCCACTTATTCTGCACCATCTGCTAGATATTATAACTCATTTGCATGAAAGTTCAAAGGATCAGAATCTATTTTCTATTGTCTATCCTATGAAGCTTAAATACCTAAAATACTGGAAGGACATACCTCTGCTGTATTCATTTGCATTCATTCTTGATCCTAGAGGTAAAATGAGAGGTTTATTTAATGTTCTTACCATAATGCAACAAAAAACTGGTTTTGACTACAGTTCTTATTATGGTATTGTGAAAACTAAAATTTTCAAGTTGTTTAACAAGTATGAAGAAAAGTTTGGTGCAGCTAGGTCTCAAAGGAGGGTTGCACATCCTGCAAACATAATAGGTAAGAGGAAGCAAGCATGGTGAAGAATTTTTGGAGGTCCTGGAGCATCTGGTGTTGTTGGACCTTTCCCTACCTCTGCTCTCAGTCCTTCTTTATCTACTTCTGCTGCTGTTTGTGAGCTATCTGTTTATCTGGACAGTGACAATGTCACTGCATATGAGGATTACTTTGATCTACTTCTCTGATGGCGTGACCATAAGCTAACATATCTAGTGCTTTCTATCATGGCTAGAGACATTATGTCAGTTCATGTTTCAACAGTGTCTTCAGAATCTTGTTTCAGCTTGACAGGAAGAATACTTGAGGAGCGGCGTCGTCGACTATTGCCTGAACATGTGGAGATGCTTGCTTGCATAAAAGATTAGGAGCTGGGTGAAAGAAGACTGTAGCATGATGTTGACAATCAAGAACTGGTAGACTCCTTCGAGCATCTCTATCTTGATGAAGATGCATCTACTTCTAGTTCTGGGGCTCCTTCTGCTAGCACATCTGCATCCGTGGCTTCTGCATCTGGTGGTTCTTGAGTTGAGAGTTGAGATTGAGACAGTGAGAGTGTGAGACTTGAGAGGTGAGCTGAGAGCCTGAGACTTGATTATGATTTATATCTGTGATGTATGATGTATCATGTAAACCTTTGAACATGTTTAAGACTTATAAGAGCTGTGTTGCACTCTTTTTTTCTTTCTGGAGTTTCTCACAAGGGTGAGTTTTACCCAGAAAGGTTTTTAATGAGGCAGCATTGCACACAGCTCAGTTATCCTTTTAATTTCCTCTTGTTCTCTGTGTGTATGGTTTTTGGTTTTGGTTTGAAGCTCTTCTGGGAAAAAAATACTTTAAATTTGAATACTTCTTGTTGAGATGAATTTTTTATGTGTTTTGAACCCTACGGGCCTCGGGCTGGCACGGCCTGGTGATTTGGCCGTGCCTAGCAGGCCGACACGGCACGAATTTAGGCCCACAGGCCCGTGCTTGGGCTGATGGCAAGGCACGAGGCCCGCAGCGGCACGGCACGGGAGGCACGGCGTGCCGTGCCTGCCCGACATCCTCCGGGCTGTGCCTGGCCCGTGCCCGGGCCGTATCGAGCCGGGCTGGCCTGATGGCCAAGTATAGAAGTGGATTCTATAGATCACTATACTATAATTCTACTCTCCAACTTATAGCACACTTTTAAACTCACTTCTCTACGATAAAAATATAACATATAAGTATGTCCCTCGTATTTCTAATAATAAATATACAAATATATTCCATATATAATTATATTAGCTTAATTAATCTATGTCTAAAATGTAATTATTAAAATGAATTCAATTCCAATGACAAACGGGCCCTAATAGATAAGTGGAACGATTATGATTCTGTCAGTCTGCACCAGCCCCGTTAAACTGCTCTTTTTTCCTTTGATTTTTAACCGAGTCAATCAGCAACGATCAACAAACAGGATTGACCAGGTCCTTCTAAAAAACGACGAGAAAAATGTCCCAACTTGGTCACCGCACGGCACATTGCATCGAAGTATCAGGGACGGCGACCAGTTCAACAAGTCCAAAACACTTCGATCGACTAACTCGATGGCGTCACATGCGTCCAGGTGGTCAACTAAATCACGGTCATCCCTCTCTCTCTCTCTCTAATTTTCTCCATGGGATTCTGTTAAAATTTGCTCAGCAAAACACATAATAAAGCCGTTTAAGTTTAACCTGTACTGTACACCCTTCGCGACCAGAGACACAGACCACAGATTCATATCAAGAATCAAGATACAGTCTCGTGGTGGTCGTCTCGATCATGTTTTAGAGCAGAGTTAAATGGAGTGCAAGATTAGGCAGTGGGATTAGGCCGCCGCCGCCGTTCCCTTTAATTTCGCACCATGCACGGCCGGAGGCCGCCAGGGGTCCTGCGGCGCGTGTGCACTCGTCAAACCGATAAGAACGCGTGCGTTTCTTTCTTCAAAGAAAGGAATGACGCGAAGGTAATCCGAGCCCGGCACTACCAGAGCCGACGACTAAAGATAAAGACCTGAATGCGCTGCGACGCCAGCTCGATCGCCGTCCTCCTGCTGCTTCGCCCGACCCATCGCTTTCCTGCAGAAATTTTCGCCTTCCTCTTGTCACTGGTTGAATATCTCACTGGGATTTACGTCCGCGCTTCGGTCACTTGTTGAATATACTCGTATCTCACTTGGATCTACGGACAGGAACGGAAGTGAGCCATCAATTCCTCCCATTTGTGTGCCATCATTTTACCTCCCATCAGAAGATGTAAGGACGAAGAAGATGAGCTGACGTAGCGTGGTTAACCAATTCCTTTGCATCGCAGTATTGTGAAGCTCGAATTCAGAATCCAGGCGGTACTTGCATATAATTGCGCTAGTACTACACAAGAACCGCTGTCTTTGCCTTTTGCATTTCCACTCTTTAAGCTCAATCCAGCGTCCTAAAAAGGCGTCCTACCTGCCGCTGTTAAGTTGTCTTGGTTACGGGCGCTCAGTTAGTTAGTATACTGAACGAGGCTGTAGCTGCCGCACTTTTGGAGCTAGTGAGCATTCCCAGGGTCGTGCTGCTCGAGAGTCATCTTCGCCGCAGCCGAAGCAGGAGCGGCCGCTTTTGGGGCGTGCAAGTGCAACACGACACCTCCCAGTCCACCACTGTCGTCCCCCAACCCATCCACAGAACTTTCTGATCAACTACCAGTACGCTAGCTTTCAGTTCCAGCCCCAAACTCGCGAGCACAGGCCCCGGGATCGCGACATCAGGCGAAAAAACCCGCTAGATTTGCGTGCCACGCGCCCGCACTCCAGGAGAGAAACGCCCTTGTCTTGCGCACCCAACCCCGAACCGGCGAACCCACTCCCGTGATCGCCGCCGCCCCACCAAATCCGTCGTCCCGCGCCCGCCCCACCAGGCCACCACGGGGCCGGAGGCGGAGTCCCCCAGCACCGGACGCCGCTCCCTGTCCCGCTCCCGTCTCGCGTCAACGGAACAAGCGCCGGGGTGTGGACGCGTGCGGGGTGGGTGACGTCTCGCGCGAGACGACCAAATCCTCTCGGTTCTTCAGTCGCGTGCGCTTGGACCTCCTGGACGACCTGCCGCGCCCGCGCCTCCTTTTCTCCGTCCCAGCCGGCACGGCACGTCGGGCACGAGGCTGCCCTGCTGCCGCGCCGTTATATACGCCAGCTCCCAGACCCCGGTGGCCGGGTCCTCCCGCTCGTCTCCAACATAACGGCCGTGCGCCGCGCGCAAAACACACACGCACCGCCTCGGCGCCTCCGCCAGCCGCGCGCGAATTTTAACCTGTGACGCTTCCTGCTCGCGATCATCGGCCATGTGCACCCCCGCGGCGGGGCGCGGCCGCGTGCGCCTCAACGTTGGCGGGCGAGTGTTCGAGACGACGGCCGCCACGCTCGCCAGCGCGGGGCGGGACACCATGCTGGGCGCCATGCTGGACGCCTCCTGGAACGCCTCCCACGACGACGCGGCCTGCGGCGGCGGCGGAGGCGGAAGCGCGGCGTCCGAGTACTTCATCGACCGCGACCCGGCATGCTTCGCGGTGCTGCTGGACCTGCTCCGCACGGGCGGGCTCCACGTGCCCCCGGGCGTCCCCGAGGCGACGCTGTACCGCGAGGCGCTCTACTACGGCCTCCTGGACCGCGTCCGCGCCGCGCGCCTGGGCGAGTTCGACGGCGACCGCCTCCGCCTGTCCGCGTCCGTGCCCGGGCGCGCGCCGGGGGACGGCACGGCCGTGCGCGCGGCGCCCGACGGCGGCTGCTGCGTGGCGCACGGCGGCGCCGTGCGCGTGTACAACTGGATGCTCGAGGAGCGCCGGCCCGTGTACTACCCCGGCCACGCGCCCGTCAACGACGCGGCGTACCTGGACGCGGCCACGCTCCTCGTCGCCGCGCGGGAGCGGCCCGGCCGGCTCGGCGACGACGGCGGCGTGGCCGCCTTCTCCGCGCTCACGGGCGGCCTGCGCCACCGCTTCCGCGTCGCGCACGATCGCCAGCCCAGGTCGTTCACCGCCGGCGCGCTGGCCTTTGACGACGGAGGGTGCAGCTTCTTCGCGAGCTGCAAGGGCCGGTTCAACGAGTACGGCATCGGCGTCTGGGACGCGAACACGGGCGAGCAGGCTGACTTCTTCTACGAGCCGCCCGGCTGCGCGCTGGGCGACGCGGACAGGCTCCAGTGGCTCGACGGCACCGGCACGCTCATGGTGGCCACCATGTTCCCGCGGACCGACTCCTCCTTCATCAGCCTGCTCGATTTCCGGAACAAGAGCGTCGTCTGGTCGTGGTCCGACGTCGGCACGCCGGCGTCGCTCGAGGACAAGCACGCCGTCCATGCCGTCGTGATGGAGGATGGGAGGTCGGTGTGCGTCATCAACCAGTACGATGACCTCGGGTTCCTCGACCTCCGGAGCAGCGCCGGCGGCGTGCGATGGCGGTCGCGGAGCAAGCTGGCGACGAGCGGGAAGACGAAGGCCCTCGTCAGCGAGGAGGTTTGCTATCCGAAGCTCGCGACGTACGGCGGTCAGCTGTTCGCATCGACGGGTGACACCGTCTCGGTGTTCAGCGGACCGGACCACGTGCTGACGTCAACGTTGCGCGGCGGCCAAGGCGGCGCCATCTGCGACTTCTCCATCGGTGGCGACCGCCTCTTTGCCCTGCACAGCGAGGAGAATGTGTTCGACGTCTGGGAGACGCCGCCGCCGGCGATCATCTGACTGTCACAGGACTGATTAGTCGTGTTACTCCTGTATCAGCGGTGAAAGAATTAATTACTGACACAGGTTTCGACAGAAAACACACACGCACTGTAACTTGCTCATCATTGTGATGACACTCGTTCTGTTTCTAGGAAGGAATATGGATATCAGTGGAGCACTGTTTTGTCATTCTCCACAAACACCTTTCTTTTGCTTTCTGTTCCTTCTGATGTTCATTATCACCCAGCAAAAAGAATGCTGCTGCTGATCCTGAACACATCAGCAGGCAATCATGGGTTGTCGAGATCGTTGCGTACCTGGTGTTTTGTGTATTGATTAGGAGGTCCCATGGGATCCTAATCATCGGAAATGCAACGTGCCTCGCGTCCGATGGACCGAACGAACATTGAACAGCCTTTTCACCACTTCGTTTCGTCCTCCCCATTGTTACCCTTCCGCGGTCCTCATCCTCTGCCACAGCGCACGTCCGGCGTCCTTCCCCACCCTGGCGTCCTCACTGGGAGCCCCCAATGCCCGCAGATCCGGCGGCCGTCTCCCCAACCCCGGCAAGATCCATAGAACACGAACGAGATCTATGAAGGTGACGCGGCGGTGTTGCGGGTAGTGGGTGGTTCTCCCCAACCCCGACGCAGCGCCCTCCCCACCCCGACAACGCCCTCTCTCACCACGGTGACTGAGCTCCCCCTGCCCTGGCGGCCATGGCGCTCCTCGTCCCCATCCTCCACTGTCGCCGCCGACCAAGCCCGGTGCCGGTGGCGCGGGCGGTAGTGGTGCTCGCGCGCCCCGCTAGTGCTCGCGCATAGCCGCTCACCACCAGCTCCCACCCCATCGGCCAAAAATCGACCAGCCCAGGCCTCTTTCCCCCTATGTTGCAAATGTATTTTTCAATTGCAATCGTTTCATATGGATATTGCAAAAGTAGACTAGGAGATGTTGCAAGTGTTTCAAAGACATGTTGCAAGCGTTTTTGTTTCATCTGTTTCGAGACGTATGTTACAAGCGTCTTGATCTGGATGTTGCATATGTTTTGACACATATGTTGCAACAGTATGTTCCAAAATGTTTCATCTGTTTCAGTTTTCTGTTGCAGCAAGTGTTTTCATGTTGTAAGTTGCAAGTGTTCTAGCTGGATGTTGCATATATTTTCACACATATATTGGAAGTGTATATTCCATATGTTTTATCTGTTTCAGACGTACGTTGCATTGAAGTGTTTCATGTTGCACGCGTTTCCTACTCTTCGAAGAGTCAGGGGGCCGGGGAATGGGGCATAGTGAGCCGGTCGCCGGTGGACGTGGCGTGCGGCGCGCTGGGGGCCGGCGATCGGGGGCACGACGGGGCAGGGGTGCGCCTGCGGGGGCGCGGCGAACAGATGGGGATGGGGGCGGGGCGAACGGATGGGGATGGGGGCGGGGTGCGCGGATGGGGGCGGGTCAGGCGTCGAGGCGAGGGCTTGTCAGGCGTGCTGGTGGGTGTTCGATGAAATTCATCCCAATCGAACATCCGTGCGCTAGCATTTCCCTTACATTATACATTATTATTACCATGATGAACTTCACTCAACATGTCCTCCCTTAGAAAAATAGGAGCAAAAGTTGGCTCCCTAATTGTCTGTCTACCTCTGCAAGGAAGGAAACAAAAAAGGAAAGAAGCAGATCATGTTCAGATCTCTCTCTTTTGCTGCAATAGTGTATTTATCCACTCATCGGCCTGACGATCTCATCTCATCCCCTTTTGTACTTTGTCAAGCTCTCGGCTAAAGAAGTCAGGCTAGATCCACATGAACAATTAATCGTATATAGGCTCCTGCTTTGATGCTTTTGATGCAACCTTAACATCTTTTGAAAAGCAATAGCACCCTTAAACCGTTAAGCAGTGAGCTCAGGGGTCGAGCTCACCGCCACTGACGAAGAGCAGGAGCAGAGCATCCTCCAAATCTCCATGGACCATGCTTCGTCGGTGAGCAGCCGGCGGGTGAGCATTTGGCCTCAGGGTTGTTACGTACCGCGCATCCGACACAATTCCTGAGGGCATGCTTTCGCTTGAAACGTAAGGCACCAGCACCACGGCGGTGTCGCCGGCGCGCCGTTGTGCAGGGAAAACCTCCCTTTCGTTCGTCGTACCTACTGAAGGAAATGGAATATCCGTCCTGACATACCGACGGGTGTCTTGTAAATGTACTCCTATCTGCGTGACTGCGTGGCGTGGGTCTCGCAGGAAACGTTGGTGGTGGAAGTTGTTTGCACGTATCAATCTCTGTCCCGTCGTGCTCGTGCCTCCCTAGATTGGGTAACTAACTGAACAACAAGAGCCCAGAACCAGGACGGCCGGGGGAGCCTTGCAAGCAATCGTTTGCTCGGCGTTCGTGAGTGTGCAGGAGTGGTTCGGAATTCAGCACCGGAAGCAACTGTTATTCCTCAGACAGAAAAGAGTATGGTATGATACTACTACTACGTACGTTCTAGACTAGAGAGGGCTTGTTGCCACGTTGCCTGGCTATACATAGATTTCTTGTACTCCACAGGCAGCACAGCTGCTGAACCACTGAGGTAGAGTCCAAGCATCATCGGATCTGAACGGATGGTTTGGTTCAGTCGGTGAAACGGCCGGGCAGAGCATACAGGCTGATCTTAGGGAGGGAATACATCCACCCACACAAAAAGTGTGCAGCGAACCACGTCCACTACGTGCACGCCTTGCCATCGTACGCACACTGGCGGTGCAGGGCACACGGGTACCGGAACACGAGAGACAGCGCGACGACGTGACAAGGGTGGCCTCCGAGGAATGGCCGGGTGGGTGATTCCGTTCCTCAGGTCGGTGGGAGCTAGCGGGCCGTCCCGCCTCCGCCGTCTCGGGGCGACGTGCGCGGCGACGGCGGGAAGCGGCTACAATCATGGGCTCCCTTGAGAACAGCGTGACCTTCCTAGGTTGGGCTATAAAGGTAGGCAACGTACGCATGGGCCGGTACGCTGGCCCATGGTTCGCCTTTTGATCCAGGGCACGATCGGTGCCCCACACACGATGTACACCAGCTACGTCTGTATTCACTTTGGGGCAAAAGGTGTCATTTTGCGCAATACTAGTGAGGCTACTGTTCTTGATTCTAGATGAGGAAAGCCTTTATTTCTTTCTCCCCTCTGAAAACAGGAGGTGAATGGTGGTGATGGGAAACATTTGGGTGGGTGGCGATATGAGAGCACCAAACGCACATAAGGTTCCCTCCACTGAGGCAGGAATTTATGCTTTGGCCCTACTGTCAACTGGCGCGGACAAAGACAACAGCGAAGGGACATCGACGAGGAGACGGGACGGGGCTTCATTTGTTTGAGTCTGGCTTCTTCCGGAAGTAGATTGCAAAATTCACGTGTGAATAAGTGGGGGTAGTGTGGACAAAATGATAGAAAACAACAGTAGCTAAGCCTGCAGTATATATTGCGGTAGTGTGACACAACAATACAAGTGTACAACAGTGTGGCATAGATAGATTAGACATGTCTCCGTTTCAGATATTCTTTTTTTGCGAATTACAGACGCTCACAACACACGTACACTCGTCCCTATAAACACACGCACGTAACCATAACCCTATGATCATCTCCGAAGACTAGACCGGCAAATCCTTAAAATTGACAAAGTCACCACATGGTCCTCGCTGTCACGGGAATGTTGCCTACAACTGAAAACACAATGTCATTAAATACTAAAAATTCGCTCCCACGGAGAGTCGTACACAAGACTTAACGTGTTACGGGTGCTCTTGTAACCACTACAAAATAAAGTAGCACATATTACATTAATTATACCATATTATCTAGCTACCACTTTTGTGGTTTGACCTTTGAGCTAGTTTGGCTGAAACTAATGGGGGTTTGGATCCAGCTATTAAAATTTAGGAGGTGTGTCGGGAGGATATTGCATAGAGTGTTCGGATACTAATAAAAAACAAATTATATAATCCGTCAGTACTCCACGAGATGAATTTTTAAGCCTAATTAATCCATTATTAGCACATGTTTACTGTAGCAAATATTGTCAAAATCATAGGCTAATTAAGCTTAAAAAATTCGTCTCGCAAATTAGTCACAAACTATGTAATTAATTTTATAATTAGTCTATATTTAATACTTCCTACGTATATCAAACGTCCCATTGGACAGCGACCAGGGCACCCAACACCGCGCAGGACATGAAATTTACACCCAGGCGAGCTTTTTGCCTGTCCGAACTGTTCGTACACAGTTAAGGGTTAGGAACCAGTATTTGGCAGTGTACCATTTTCGTTTGTATTTGATAATTATTGTCCAATCATAATTTAACTAGGCTCAAAAGATTCGTCTCGTAATTTACAATCAAACTGTGTAATTAGTTATTTTTTTATCTATATTTAATACTTTATGCATATGTTAAAGATTTAATGTGATGAAGAAAGAGTGAAAAAACTTACAATCTAAACCAGGCCTTCGTAGACTGCAACCAAACAAGCCGGCAGCAGTGACTCTCCGGCCGGGCATGCGGTGTTAAATCACACACACGCGCGTATGATTGATGCAGGCATGCATGGGTGCGGTGTTGGTTGCCTGTGGGCTAGCAGGCAGCCGCTGAATCTTTCAGATGCGCTACGTGCGTTGCCCTGTCCTCACCGGCCGGCTCACCCTGATCTGAATCGGTGAATCCCATCCCCTGCGATGGGCCAGCCCCAATTGCAAGTTGCATTGCATGGAGTAGATAGATATAGCGCGTCCAAAAAGTGCTACAGTACCTATCTCATCGAATATTTACGGCCCGTGCATGGAGCATTAAATGTAGATAAAAAAAACTAATTGCACAGTTTGGTGGGAAATTACGAGACGAACGTTTTGAGTCTAATTAATCCATGTTTAAACACTAATTGTCAAATAAAAACGAAAGTGCTACAATAGCCTAAAATTCCAACTTTCTGTGACTAAACACGCTCATAGGAGTGGCACTGGCACACATGCATGATCACTCAGCGCTAGCTGCGCTGCACTGTGCTGTCGCCGCATGCAACTCCCAAAAAATTCACGGCACTCACCGCGTCCGGCCGGCCGCAATGACCGACGCCGACCGGTGGTGGTGGCCTCAACGATGGGGGGCTCTGCGCTCCGCGGCGTGCGTACGGCGCGTCGTCTCGTGCATGGAGATTGTACAGCAGCAGTAGTAGCTGTACTGATCTGTGCGGCAGGCTGGTGCCGGCCGGCGTGCGTGGTATACGTACAGCTCGAGCGGACCATGCGCTGACCTAGCTAGCGTGGTGCCCACACTGCGGCCCCGTTCGTTTGGAGAAATTTTAGAGAAATCTAAAGAAATCTGAAGGAATTTATAAGAAAAAAACACTATTGTAGATAAAAAAAAAGAAACGAATAAGTCAGATTTAAGGGCACATGGGCCGACCAATCACGCGTGAGATTAAAGTAAACTGTACCGGTGGTACACCTGTCGAGTACTCGCCTCGCCGAGTATATACAAGTTGGAGCTGGCAGCCGTATTGGCGTCGTCGATCGATCTCCTGAGTCCTGCCTGTGCTGTGCTGTGCATGAAAAAAAAGGAATCAGCCGAGCCCGAGCACGAGCACGAGCAAGCGAGCCTCCCGTCGATCGAAAGACGGAGAAGCTCTCCATGCATGGACCACGCTACCTCATCGATTTACACAAGAGTAGCTAGGGGGAGGACCTCGATCGAAAACCATAATCTTTCGTATGTGCAGTACGAGTATGTATTTTTTGTATTCGTATAGGAATCCGGGTCATTAACTGCGCGCGAGGAGCCATATCAGTCAATTAAGGACTAGGTATATAAGTTGGTTGGTTAGGTACGTGGGCATGCTTTAATTTTACCTTTGGACAATGTAAAAAACTTAGATAGCATATGAACTAGTATTTTTTTTTCATAAGAGCAGCAATATTCTACTATCTCCATTCCAAATTATAAGTTATTCTAAATTTCTTGGAGAGTTTGCATGTCAAGTTTAACCAAAATTATATAGAAAGTTATAAAGATTTATGACATTAAATAGGTATACTATGAAAATATAACTAATGAATCACTACAAGAAATACCCTTATACATGATGGTTCACATGTGACCTTTTAAGAAATCGTCATAGAATTCTGTCATCTGTGACGGTTCATTTATGAAGTGATACATCCATGATGACTGGTTAAGTTGTCGTCATGGTTGGACGTCACAGATCATTTTGGCACCTCTGTGGTAAATCTTAACTGTAAACTAATGTTTAAAATCAAATTAATTATAACACCCTAGGTGTTAGGCAGTCATTAACACTAATCATTGATGCATCAACGCAATTAATAAGAATTGTTGAAAGATATTAGGTGAGACTCCGGAAAAGCCAAGGAATTAAAACAATTTCATGAATGAAAACAAGAAACATAATTGCATAGAAAGAGAAATAAAATTAAGAAAAGAAAGAAAGAACACACCCATTTACACGCACATCTCCTCTCGATGACTTATATATATATCTAAGATACCAAAAAAAGAGCAGTTCAAAAAAAAAGAGAAAACAGAAAAGAAATAAGAACTGAAAAAACAGAGAGAGAGGAGGATACATCATATATGTCGACACCCAAATTCCCCATCCCCACCAATGCCCACGAGCTCTCCCTCAAGCCTGACTCCCTCTTTCCCTCGGTCTCCATCACAGTGCCTGAAAGGACCTAGGATGCCGCCTAGAGGGGGTGTTGAATAGGCGTTTTTGAAAAATTAACACCTTCAATTGCAGAAAACGATTAGTAAAGAGAGTTTCCAAAATAAAAACTCCAAATAAGAGTAATACCACCCCTCACAAGTTAGCCACAGAGTATACAAGGTATAAAGAATATATCTAGAAGCTACAACCCTGCAACACAAAATTAGAACAGAGAATAAATATGGGTCCGTTTGGTTTGGCTTTTGGCCCTAAAAGCCAAAAGCCTAACCAAAGGGGCTGCTTTTCTAGGCGGCTTTTTCAGAAACAGCTGCTTTTTCGTAGTACAGTTTTGAAAGCTGGTTTGACCCTGCTTTTGGTTTTTGGCTTTCTGCTTTTCAAAATTGGTGGAATAAAAAGCTCTTCCATAGTTGTTTCAAGAGAGATAAAGATAGAAGGTATATTTTATACTTGTTTAACCAAACAGCTTTCAGCTTCTCTACAGCTCACAGCCCACAGCAGCTTTCTCACATCTCACAGCCCATAACAGCTTTTTTCCACAGCCACAGCTCAACCAAACACACCCTATATTCAGCACAGGTAGGAAATAGCGGACGTGTCCGGTATGCACGGTTTCTACAGAGCAGCCCCAAACTTGCTCCTTTCAATTTCTATCTTCAAACCAAACTGCAGGTATCTACTAGAGATGATAATATACATAGAGAACCTGCACAAGAGCTAGAGCAACATAAATATCGAATGAAATACGAATCGAGACACGATATTTGTGTTACCGAAGTTTGGACCCCTTCGAGTCCTACTCTCCATTGAGGGGGCTACGGGCGACCCAGCGAAGGTCAGTCCTAGAGGGTACCACAAAGGTCACTCTAGTCGGAGTCTTTTCCAACTTCTTTTCCTCCTTCCACTAATTGATTCCGAGGCTGCGGAATCGACCGTTATAAACTTTCTGAGGCACACCACAATCTCTCGGGTGCTCTCCGATGACGCCTAACCGTGTAGGACCGAAGAGTCCAAGAGTAACAAATGCAAATCACGAGATTGACAATATTCACAAGTGCTCAAGTGGTTGGATTGCTCTCTTTTTAAATTTCTCTCAACCCACTAATTGATTTGACAATTTGGATCACACACTCACTAAGAGAGGGTTTGAGAGAGTTGGCAAGGCTCAAAAACATGTATGTGTATCAGCAGAATCAGCAGCCTCCAAAGGTGGAGGCTTGGGGGTATTTATAGCCCCCTTGGAAAACTAGCCGTTTTATAGCTATTGCCATACCGGACATGTCCGGTATGCAGGTATGACTTACACTGCGTCAACGGTAACAGAGTTATAGTGTCGTTGTGAGGCGTCGGAACTTCTGATGAATGCCAAAACTCCCGACCGTCGGAACTCCCGACTCACGTCAAAACTCCCGACCCTCAGCACATTTGAAAACTACGGTAACTAGGTTAAAGTATGTGAGCTGTCAGAACTCCCGACCCTCAAGGCATTTGAAAACTAGCCGTTGGCCTCTGGCCGTCTGTACCAGACACGTCCGGTATGAATGTATGACTACCACAGTGAACTCTCCAAGTCAGTTAAGCGCGAGACGTTGGAACTCTCGACTATTGTCGGAACTCCCGACCGTCGGAACTCCCGACGAACCAACCCAAGAACATCAAGAATTTTATCGTGGCTGGGCACATACCGGACATGTCCGGTATCATTACCGGGCCAGACCAGCAAAAACAAGTTAGTTCTTTTGTCTCTCAAACACTCTAAACACTCACATGTGTTGGCTTGAGCACTTATAAAAATTATCTATCAACATGATGCATCCCTCTTAATAGTACGATATTCCTATTAACTCAAATTTAAAAGTATAACAAATTTAAACCTTTTGAGTTGATCACTTTCAACCAAAGCCGTGTATTCCAATCTTCGTCAAGTGAGGGTGCCAATATGTCAACTTTGATCTTTTTCTCTTGAGCATAGCCATCTTGAGCACGTGACTTGATTCTATTCATTAAATATGAATAACTCCAAATGCATCAAGTCACTTTCAACACTTTGTCGAATATAGATTTGATCCTCCACATCAACATGACCATCATAGCTTGATTAGTACCTCAACTAAATGCAAGTACTTCCTTCTTCACCATAGCTAGGTTCTTCGGCCGCCAAGCCGTCGCTTGTCCTTCACCCTTGCTTAGTACCATGAAGCCTTTCCTTGCTATCTTCACCATCTCAAGCCATCAAGTCACATCTTGTGTTGAATCATCCATTCATTTGTATTATTATCTTTTTCATTTCAATTTAGCAAGCTTCAAATATGAGACCATTCCATATGCAATTCCTCATGTCTTATTAATTAATTCTTACGAGCTTGCTTTCACATAGTACATGAAAATCCCATAATAAATAAGCCTTTGTATGAATTACATTTGCATTATTGTCTTGTGCTTGAACTAGATTGTTTATACAACAACACATCATTTTGGCTTTCATTAAGTGCCTGTGAGATAACCTATTACCTGCCCATACTTAGCAAACGGGTTAGACCTTTAATCATGTTGTCATTGAATCATCCAAAACCCACTAAAGGGCTAGATGCACTTTCAGTGCCGTTGCTCCTTGCTCCTCCCACATACGCTGATGCCTCCACCTCTAGCCAATGCCTCCACCTTCGGTCGTCATCCCTCCCTGCTCCTCCCCCACACACCTTCGCCTCCGCCACCGGCCGCCACAGGCGCCCTCCGCACGCGGCCGTCGCCTAGATCTAGATCCAGATCTACCTAGGGGTGATAGGGTTACAGTGGTGGCCAATAATGTGCACGCAACCAGAGGCGACTGGGGCATGGTGGTGACCGAGAACGAGCCCACAACCGGTGGTGGCCGAGAACGAGCACGCGGCCAGAGGTGCATGCAGCGGCAGGCTACATCTTCTGCGATGCGTGACCTAGGGTGACAAGCTACGAAAGGTGACTTTGCTACTAGGTACCGATACCATTAGGTCAAATTGTGTTAGCATCATTGTTTTAGTATCATTTGTTAACATGAAACTTTGAATTTTCCTGGTATAAATTATTATCTTTACAAGGTTTTCTTAAGGAACAACATCAGCAAGTTTCTTGTAATTGAGTTGCACGTGACTTTGCTTGATGAGTGGCTGCTGAACTTGGACATGACTATGCATTTTTGCAGATAACATGTCGTGTCCCTTTGAGGGTGTGAATTTGGAAATCTAGTTTTTCTTGTTTAGCATATATTACAAGCTGTTTTGCGCTCCCCCCGCCATAGCTTCTATTATGCACATGTGACACAGACCTACAGTGTAAGATCCGTACAGTAAATCAATTTGGACAGGTGGTCTTGTTTTGTGGTCTACTTTTGCTTGTTCAAAGTGCCTTCTCGCTATCCAGTGGTTCACATTTATAGATATATATAAGCTATCTCAATGCTCCCTGCTTCCATTTAGTCGGTTAATTTTGACAGGGTGCTTTGATTTTAAGATCTAGTTCTATGCTTTACAAGTTCACTTCGCAGTAATGTAAATGAGGTATCTCACTGACAAACAGTTCCTCAGTCACTTTGCTTACAGAAAATATATCCCAAAAGTTTTAGTTCAGTGCAGAGTGTAGACAACATTGAGCCCCTGGTTCAGACCTACATGACAATTCTATCCTCAAAGATGTAAGTCATAACAAATCTTCTGTTTAATCAGTCAGCCTTTGTGATGTAGATTTTTACATTTCATTTATGTCCTTTAGTAATTCCTACATCTATGGTTAATAAGTTTAGCTTTTCAGTGGCTACTAAACTTGGACATGACTATGCATTTTTGTAGATAACATGTGGTGTCCCTTTGCTACAAGTAGTGCAACTACTGTAGCTGCCCTTAAGCAAGTATGTCATGTGAGCTTTGCTGAATTATTACTGCTTGTTATGAGCTTGGTTGTGAATTGATATTTAGATTCTCATGCCCTACTTGTTGGGCTCTCAAAAAATATATGCATTGAACTATAGTAGTTAACTAGTATCAAAACTTCCCAATAAATAGATGCATTTCTTTTTAGAATCATAGCTGAAAGCTGACTTATCTTACATCACGTGAGACAAGGAGTTTATCCCGTGGTTTAGCTCATCACTAAGGCTTGCCTACCTCCATGTTGTTGAGGAAACCACAAAGGTTTGGGTTTTGAAAGGACCTAGAATGCCACCTAGAGGGGGGTGAATAGGCGTTTCTAAAAATTAACACCTTTAAATGCGAAAACAAATAGAAAAGCTCCAAATTAAGAGTAATACCACCCCTTACAAGTTAGCCATAGAGTAAATAATATAAAGAATATATCTAGAAGTTACAACCCTGCAACACAAAGTTAGAACAGAGAATAAATATTTTCAGCACAGGCAGGAAATACCAGACGTGTCTGGTATACATGATTTGTGCAGAGCAGCCCCAAACTTGCTCCTTTCGATTTCTATCTTCAAGCCAAACTATAGGTACCTACTAGAGATGACAATATACACAAAGAACCTGCACAAGAGCTGGAGCAACACAAATATCAAATGAAATGTGAATTGAGACACGATGTTTGTTTTACCAAAGTTCGGACTCGTTCGAGTCCTACTCTCCGTTGAGGGGGCTGTGGGCGACCCAGTGAAGGTCAGCCCTAGAGGGTACCATGAAGGTCACTCTAGCTGGAGTCTTTTCCAACTCCTTTTCCTCCTTCCACTAGTTGATTCCAAGGCGGCAGAATCGACCGTTACAAACTTTTCGAGGCACACCACAATCTCACGGGTGCTCTCCGGCGACGCCTAACCATCTAGGACCGAAGAGTCCAAGAGTAACAAATGCCAATCATGAAATAGACAATATGCACAAGTGCTCAAGTGGTGGCTTTCTCTCTTTTTCAAATTCTCTCTTAACCCACAAATGGATTTTGCGATTTGGATCACACACTCACTAAGAGAGGGTTTGGGAGAGTTGGCAAGGCTAAAAAACATGTATGTGTATCAGCTAAATTAGCAGCCTCCAAAGGTGGAGGCTTGGGGTATTTATAGCCTCCTTGGAAAAACTAGCCGTTGTCATACCATGGATACCGGACACGTCCGGTATGACTTATACTGCGCCAACGATAACAGAGTTACAGTGACGTTGTGAGGCGTCGGAACTCCTGATGAATGCTAGAACTTCCGACCATCGGAACTCCCGACTCATGTTGGAACTCCTGACCCTCAACACATTTGAAAACTACGGTAACTGAGTTAAAGTATGTGAGGTGTCGGAACTCCCGACTCATGTCGGAACTCCGACCCTCATGGCATTTGAAAACTAGCCGTTGGCCTCTGGCCATCCATACTGGACACATCCGGTATGAATACCGGACACATCCGGTATGACCACCACAGTGAACTCTCCAAGTCAGTTAAGTGCGAGACATCGGAACTCCCGACCATTGCCGAAACTCCCGACCATCGAAACTCCCGACTCACGTTGGAACTCCCAACAAACCAACCTGAGATCAACAATATTACCATTGCTGGGCAAATACTAGACACATCCGGTATCAATATGCTAGACCAGCAAAAAATAGGTTAGCTCTTTTGTCTCTCAAACACTCAAAACTCACATGGGTTGGCTTGAGCACTTATGAAACATTATCTATCAACATGATGCATCCCTATTAATAGTATAGCATTCCTATTAACTCAAATTTAAAAGTATAACGAATTTAAACCTTTTGAGTTGATCTCTTTCAACCGAAGCCATGTATTCCAATCTTCATCAGGTGAGGGTGTCAACATGTTGATATTGATCTTTTCACTTGAGCATAGCCATCTTGAGCACGTGACTTGATTCCATTCATCAAATTTGAATAATCCCAAATGTATCAAGTCACTTCCATCAAACACTCCAATAGTGATTTGATCCTCCACATTAACATGACCGTCATAGCTTGATTAGTACCTCGACTAAATGCAAGTACTTCCTTCTTCACCCTAGCTAGGTTCTTTAGCCGCCAAGCCATCACTTGCCCTTCACCCTTGCTTAGTACCTTGTCTTATGCTTGAACTAGATTGTTTATACAACAACATATTATTTTGGCTTTCATTAAGTACCTGTGAGATAACCTATTGCATGTCCACACTTAGCAAACAGGTTAGACCTTTAATCACATTGTCATTGAATCTGTCGCTGAAGGAACTCAGCAAACTCTATGTCGTACCTGCCCTGCTCCTCCTCCTCAGTCTCAGGCTCACTAGCTGCCCCATCTAATAGTGGAGATCTAGGAGGATCAAGCTTAAGTCTAGTAGCAATCTACTTCAGAGTTCGAGTGTCCTTCCTCCTAGCCTCCCTCTCCTTCTGCTGACAGGTTTGTATGTCCTTGCACATCCCAAAGATAGCACTAAACATCTTGCGAATAGGAGGAGGACTGCGGTGATGTGAAGAAGAATGTGAAGGAGCATGTGGTAGAGGGGAAGCTCGTCCTGCTGCTGCACCCCCTGTAGGTGCATCTACCTCTAGTGCTGCTGCTACTCCTCCTGGTCCTGCTAGAGGTACCCCAATCTCTATCAAGTCATCTACTATCTTTAGGACTTTATGCTTCTTGTTATACTCAAATGTGTGTCCTATGACATTCTCAATCATAAACATGATATAAGGTGCAAATCCACAACCCTTGAGGGGCCTCTCTCCCACACTCCTTATCTCTGACCAAATAAAGTCAAAAATACTAAATGGTTGTGCATCAGGTGCCATCCTGTCGAGCAGGTTCCTAGAATAATCTGCAATGTTTCCCTTGTCTCCTCCCTTGTAGTTAATGGTCTTCCTAAACATCCTGTCTAGGTATCTGTAGGTAGGGTGAAGACCTAGAACCTTCCCCACTGCTCCTCTCTCACCTCCTGGTGGGTACATGTAGGTGAGCTATTCAGGAGGTAACACCTGCTCTGTGTGGATCCTGTCTCTCTAAAGGTCCTCCTCTGAGAAGCCAAGAAAAGCTGCAAAGGCATCGTAGTCAACACTGTACCACTGGCCCTCAAGCATCCAATGCATACGCCTTGGCTCCTCTTCCACAAACAGAGTGGCATAACTGTGCAATGACTTCAGAGTTCCAATCATGCACAAACTCCATGAGCATGTATACACCTATGCGTTGATAAGTGGCAATAGCATAGTCAATGGAGGATTTCCATAGCTCTCTGACATGTTTCCAATCTATCCACTGAGACTTGGCTACCATAGGATTCCTAGCAAGTATCACACTAGTGTAATAATCTAGATGGAACATAGTGTGAAAACGATGATTATACTGAATCCTAGGCAAACCTCTTGGATCAATCCTCCTCTAATCTCTTGCTCTCATAGTCATACCCTTTCCTTTATAGTTGACTCTGACAACATAGTTGGGTAAAACGGGATCACGTACTTCAAGAAGGCCATAGTCCAAGCCCTAACCTGGGTGGTGCACTAGAGGTGCCTGCTGCTCCTCCTCTATCTCCTTAGAGCTGTCACCATCCTCTGACTCTCTGCTAGTGCTCTTCCTTTTCCTGTGCTCAAGTCTGTAATCCTCAGTTTCATCACCAGAAGAGGGGCTGCTATCACCATCACCACCCTCTCTATACTATGGAGCACCCCTAGTGGCTCTAGAGGGTCTCCTGCTGCTGCCCTGCTCCTGCTGACTGAATCTATGATGCAAATCCTATCGTGCCTTCTTGTATTTCTCCAAAGCTGGATCATGCCTATGCTTGGACCTAGGCTCCTATCTTTCACTCATGGCTACTGTCCTGTATCCAAAGATATGCAAGGAATTTTAGATACATGCCAAAAACTTAATCTTGAATTGCAATTAGACGTAGAATCTTTTATTCATGGTTTTACAATCACCTTAACATGCCACTGTCATTAGGTTTGCAAAATGTAGATACAAAAGAAACTAAGCCTAATAAACAATTCTCAAATTGGATTGAATCAAAAGGAAGCAGAGGGCCTGCTTTGCTGGGTCATATCGGACACGTCCAGTAGGCATACTAGACACGTCTGGTGTGCACGCCCAGCAACCCTAACCAGGGTCCTTAGATTCAAACCTTCACGGATCAATTCCAAACTTTGGGCATTGCTTCTAGACAGGTAATGCAGCATCTCTACCGAAGGGATTCCAAAATTATGCTCGAAAGAGGTCCGAGATTAGGGTACCTTGAGAGAGTGAATGAAGATGCGATTGGAAAACCAAGTCCTAGAGCCTTCGATCTTGATGCAAATCTCCTTTGATCCAATCTCCCTCACTCCCTTTTCATGGTGGAAACTCAAAAACGCCAATGAAGGTCAAGGAGAGGTGGCTAGGTTGGCTAGAAGGAGGAAAAACTAACTTGGCCGGAGGGGTATCAGCCGTTTTATAACCCCGCTTATACCGGACACCTCCAGTATTTGCGGGCTGGCTATTCTTGTTCCAAATTTCATTCACTTAATCCCAATCCCCTTCTCTATCATTTCTTGATCCAAAACATGTATGTCCTTGATCCAAATAAGGTGTAAATACTTTTCTTATACAAATGCCATGAGTATCACTTCTCTTTTCCAAATATTTGGCATATATAAATTTTGATTACTTGAGAGAGATATTGTGAGACATAGTAGATTGTGGACTTAAGAAAGCCATGTCATGTGTAATTAGCCAATCAAACAATCAAAGAGATCTATAATTATCACATGACAAGGCTAGGTCACAAAGACCAAGATTCAAATAGTTTTTCAAATTCACACCACTTACACATGCTAGTTATAGGTTTTGAAAAAACATCTCTCCTATGTCACACAAATGCACATTCTAACATATAAAGGGCCTTAGATGCACTTACAATGCATGTGTGTAAGAACATACCTTTGCCTTGAGCCCACAAGAATACCACTAAGAAGATACATAGCATGATAATCTTTATGTTGACCTTAATTGCCAAATAATCATGCTAGATACGAAATCAATTTTTCATCCAAAAGACTACAAAAAATGCTAGATAAATTTGTTAGTCCACAAGGTGCAAAATAGAAACTAAGCTCCCCCTAAATAAGTGCTTTAAGTAATTTAAATGACTTTCAACTAGCACTTTATTCTATTAAGAATTTGAGAGTCAATTTTCTATTTTAAACCGCAACCAAATAATTTGCCATGCTTAAACTTGAGTTCAAGAGATGCTCACAATTCACTTAGATTTGGTAAATCACAAGCTTCTGAGTAAATTAATGATATATGAAAATATATGGATTAAAGACTCAGTTGCAATCCAATTAGTGTTCTGGTTCCTGCAATACTGAACACGTCCGGTAGGTATACCGGGCATGTCCGGAATACGCAGAATAGAAACACTTTCTTTCTGTCCCTGGCCATACCGGACACATCCGATAGTAATACTAGATACGTCCGATAGGTGTAGGACAGAAATAATTAATTCACTGCTTGTGATTCTTCGTTTAACTCTATTATTTATTGTATACCTGCATCTCAACAAATGAATTGCTCTACTAGAGAGCTATTAAAAACATCATATGGCAAACATGGTAATTATCAAGTAAAACTAATTAGCCACTTTCATTTTTTCACAAAAATACCTATTTGTGAGTCATTGAGCACAAAATAAACAAACTGGCTATCCTATAACGGTTTAAGTACTTGTTACCAATGGTGAAGATGAAGTAAATGATATATTCATTAAATTATCTTTGGGTCAACCATATAGGAGATTATGATGAGAATTAATTGATAGATTGAGTGAATATTTTTAATTTACTTGCTCAACCACCCTGAAGCCTTCATCTCATCACTAAGTACCTACATTATTAACCTAAGCACACTTTGGTACCCAACTCTTATTGGGTCCTTTTGAGTTAGTCAACAAGTGCTTAGGCACCCAAATGGCTTTAGCACTAGTTTGTGGTGAACATATCACCTTGCTAGTGCTAACTCCATTTGTGGTCTTTCTAAGCATATCATTATAAACAAATGTGTTTGGCTTAGGTGTGTTACTATTTGGGCATTCATAGCTTAAATGCCCCTTTCTTCTACAAGCATAGCATATGCGACCTTTGTTTGCTCTATGCCTGGTTTGCTTGTATGGACATCTATCAACCTTGTGGCCCATCTCATTGCATCCATAGCATCTTCTTGTTGCAACTTGGGCTTTCTTTCTTGCCTCTTTGTACATTGGGCATTTCTTGGTAGGATGCCCCAATTTCTTGCTCATGAGACAAGTGCTTTGTCCATCACTTTTCTTTTGGTTGGCCAACTTGTTTGAGGCCTTTTGTTCGGCCACTTCACACTTGTCGGCCTAACTCTTATGTGGACACATGGCCCACTCATGTCCATATAATCCACAACCATAACATAACCTTTTTCCATGTTTCTTGCTCTTGGTTGTGTTGGCCTTGCTTGAAATGTGATTCTTTTGTTGGGTTTTGGAGGAAGCAAGGTTTGAACCCTTCTCAAGCTTCTTTACCATGTTATCACGGTTATCTTGAGAAGGTTGTGCTTTCTCCTTACCCTTCAACCAAATCACATCTTTCTTTAATCTTTCCACCTCTTCTTTGAGCTCTATGTTTTCTATGAGATTTAGCTCAATCGAAGATTGGCTTGCTTAAGGAGCACATTCATTAGTACAAGAAATATTTAATTGAGATGGTGTACTAGTGAGTGAATGTGTGAGAGGTTGAGAAAATTTTACTGATGTGATCACAACCTCATGAGCCACCTCAAGCATGATGCTTAATTCTACTACTTCATCATGAGAGCACTTTAGATGAACATAGTTTGCTTGTAGCACTTTATACTTGCTTGATAGTTCATCTAGCCTTGCCTTGAGCTCTAAGTTTTCTTTCTCTAGTTGTGAAACACTAGAAGATGAGTTAGTAACTAAAGCATGCTCAATTGATAATTTTTCATACCTTTCACTTAGAGCCTTTAGTTCTTCCATCTTGGAGATGAGAAACAATTCTTGCTTTTGAAGTGATTGTTCTTGCTTCTTAATCTCTTCTTCAAGCTCATCATTCTTTTCAACTATCTTCATGATGATGAACTTGTCTTTGCGGTTGAGATGATCAAGGTTGTAGTTGTCTTCAACTTCAACATCACTCTCATCTTGATCATCTACTTGTGCTTTCTCCTTTTCTTGATCTTTCTTGTTACTCTTCTTCTTGCTTTTCTTGGCCATGAGACACAAGTGATGAGTATCATGAGATACTAAGGTTGACTCATTACTTGGTCGCCACTGGGCTTGAGTATCGTTGCAAATAGCTGCTTGCTGCTCTGCTGCCTCGGCCATACCAGACACATCCGGTATGTGCAGACAGACAATAGGTCATGCGTTGCTTGCACTTCTTGCTCTGGCTCGGTGCTCTTGAGGTCTTGTGAGGTTTCTTCGCTACATGAAGACATTGACTCGATCTCAAGTGCATCATCACATTTGGATTTTCCATATAAATCAAAAAGTCTAGTCCAAATGAGATGAGCACTCTCCAGAGGTGGTTGTCCATTGAAGATTGCCTCATCTTGAACCTCTGCACTCAATGTACTCAACATGACATTAATAGCTTGAGTATTGAGTTGCACGCATATCTCTTGCTCTTTTGACAAATTTTTGTAGTTGCTCCAATTAACTATAGGAAGAGGTATGCTTGCATCTATAATATGCTCCACAAGAGGACTAATATCCCTCAAAGCATTGAGTACATGAATTGACCAAGGTAGAAAGTTTGAACCATCATTTTGGAGAAGCACCGGCTCCAACTCGATATGCGTCGACATCCTTTTCTCATGGCGGTGAAGCTTTAGGTGAGAACCTCACTCTGATACCAATTGAAAGGACCTAGGATGCCGCCTAGAGGAGGGTGAATAGGCGTTTTTGAAAATTAACACCTTTAAATGCGGAAACAAATATGGAAACTCCAAATTAAGAGTAATACCACCCCTCACAAGTTAGCCACAGATTAAACAAGATATAAGGAATATATCTAGAAGTTACAACCCTGCAACATAAAGTTAGAACAGAGAATAAATATTTTTAGCACAGGTAGGAAATACTGGACATGTCTGGTATACACGATTTCTGCAGAGCAGCCCCAAACTTGCTCCTTTCAATTTCTATCTTCAAGCCACATTGTAGGTACCTACTAGAGATGACAATATATATAGAGAACCTGTACAAGAGCTGGAGCAACACAAATATCAAATGAAATGTGAATTGAGACACGATATTTGTTTTACCAAAGTTTGGACTCGTTCGAGTCCTACTCTCCATTGAGGGGGCTACGGGTGACCCAGCAAAGGTCAACCCTAGAGGGTACCACGAAGGTCACTCTAGCCAGAGTCTTTTCCAACTCCTTTTCCTCCTTCCACTAGTTGATTCTGAGGTGGCGGAATCGACCATTACAAACTTTCTGAGGCACACCACAATCTCTTAGGTGCTCTCTGGCGACGCCTAACCATCTAGGACCGAAGAGTCCAAGAGTAACAAATGCAAATCACAAAATAGACAATATGCACAAGTGCTCAAGTGGTGGCCTTCTCTCTTTTTCAAATTCTCTCTTAACCCACAAATGGATTTTGCGATTTGGATCACACACTCACTAAGAGAGGGTTTGGGAGAGTTGGCAAGGCTCAAAAACGTGTATGTGTATCAACAGAATCAGCAGCCTCCAAAGGTGGAGGCTTGGGGGGTATTTATAGCCCCCTTGGAAAAACTAGCCGTTTTATAGCCGTTGCCATACCGGACACATCCGGTATGACTTATATTGCGCCAACGGTAATAGAGTTACAGTGATGTTGTGAGGCATCGGAACTCCCGATGAATGTCGGAACTTCCGACCGTCGGAACTCCCGACTCACGTCGGAACTCTCGACCCTCAGCACATCTGAAAACTATGGTAACTGAGTTAAAGTATGTGAGGTATCAGAAATCTCAACTTGTTGGTGTTTTGGTCCGGTGGGTCCTCAACTGACTAGTAATGTACTATGTGCCCCTAATCCCGGATAGTGATGCAAAGAGACACAAGGTTTATACTGGTTCAGGCAATAGGTGCCCTACGTTCAGTCTGAGAGAGCGATCTTGTATTCCTTGCACCGAGGTGCTTGTAGTAGGGGCTTACAAGCTAAGCGAGAGAGGGAGCTAGTCCCAGGTCTATGCGTAGAGTGGCATGGGTTGCTTGAGATGTTGATCTCTTGCAGTGAGGGAGCATGTGTGTTATAGAGCGTTGTGCGTTGCTTGCACGTGTGAGTCTGATCTCCCCCCTAGAACCGGCCCTGGTCACTCCCTTTTATAGTCGAAGGGAGGCACAACGGCGGTACATGTATTTGCTACGTGGCCTTTTGTGGGCAGAGGTGGTATGTCCGAGCCCTACAACTCGTCACTATGGTGGCATGGTCGGTGGAGCGGTCTTGTCCTCGGTGCACTGGAGCGATGCGACGGTCACGCCTAATCCTATGTGACGTGGGAGCTCTTGTGGTGGCATGCACGCCTTCTTCTGTTGGAGGCATGCTGGTCACTGTATGTTTGACCGGCGCGGAGAGCTGAGGCTAGGTAGATGCGACGGCGCGGGTGCGCTGATTCCGAGGCTATAGGAGCTTGGCCCTGTGCATGACATGGGAGCTCCTACAGCTTGACGCAGGGCATGGCGCATACTACGGACGACGTGCCAGTCCCACAGTGCTAACAACATAGAGAGCTGAGGCCTAGTTGGTGCAGAGGCTGAACCATTGTGGGGGGGCTCGGTGGGCGCGAGTCCCGAGGCTACAGGAGCCCGAAAGCAGATAGCCGAGGCTTAGAGGGAGCAGTTGGTCTTGTACATCGATTCCAAGGCTATAGGGACCCAGACTTGACTTTCCACGCCGCACTATCCTTGGAGCAGGGGTTAGGCAGCACAGTGCATCACGAGTGTCAGCCATGGGCACAGTGCCAAGCACAGCGGCCGGTAACCCCTACCCCGTCCTGTCTTGGATGGCATGGCATCGATGTGACTCCTATCTCGTAGGCCACTCTGTTGTATCATGCTGTCATTCGGCTGACATCGCGGGAGTGGTTGGACATGTTAGTTGGATGTGACATCCTGTTAGAGAAGTCGATCAAGGCGGCGGTGATGGGGTTGATGCCAAGCCGGCCTCGAGCGAGTCGATAACTGGGTACTCGTCCGAGGCCTCATGGCGTGGGGCCTTAGGCGAGTCAGAGAATCGGTACCTCGTCCGAGGCCCTTGTGGCATAGGGCCTCGAGCGAGTCAGAAAACTGGTACCTCATCCGAGGCCTCGTGGTTTCATTCTAGGCCGAGCCCGCTTTGGGTGAGCTCGGATATTGTTCGAGGTGGGCCGGGTGGTCCAGTCGGGCCTCGGATAAGGTGGGGGTTTGCCGGTGGTTGTCTCTTGGCTTCGATATTTACAAGGTCTAAGTGATTTTTTTGGTTCTTGCTTAGGAGACCCCTTTTTATGGTACCCGACAGTAGCTCCCAAGCCTCGGGGAGAGTGTGAGCGCTCTCCCTGAGGTTTTGATGAGACTTGGCTCGCGGCAGCTCCAGGAGGGATGGTGTTTCATACTCGAGGCTTCGGTGGGTGCGCGTGAGTGCACCCACTGGGTGTAGCCCTCGAGGCCCTAGAGGAGTGGATTTATTCCTCCAGGGGCTTTTTTCATGTTGAGTGAGGGGTTTTATCATGTTTGCCGAGCCCCTGAGTGCGAGTTCGGGTCACTGGGCCTCGGCTTGGTTGCAGGAAGAGCCCCTAAGCCTCTGCTAGGAGCAAGAGGGTGATCAGGAGTTTCCCTGTCTTTTTTGTATGGCCCTCGCGCATCCTTGTCGTTCGGAAGGAGGGGTGGAGTATGCCAGGCTAGCCTCGGCGGGTGAGCAGTGACACCTCTGGTGAGCTGTTACCGGGTAAGTCCGAGCCCATTTGATAGGGGTCAGCTAGCGGTCCAGAGACGCACTCCAAAAGTACCAGAGAGCTTCTCTAGTGGGTCCTAGGGCCGTTCGATTGGCCCTGGGGGCTCGGTGCCTCCCTACGGTGGGATCCCATTCAGAGACCTCCCTGTCGATCTCGGACACGACTTAGGGCATCCCAAGCAATTGCTTGCTTGGGCCTCGGCCATGTACGTGCTCGCCCATAGTCATCCCTGACTCTATTTGTCCTAGGGCGGCTGTCGAGACCCTCAGGGGCCCAGCCTTTGAACCCCTAGACCGTAACAGGCTCGGTGCCCAGTTCCTTAGTCTGAAAGGAATTGGGTGGGGGATATTCCCTTCCCATCGGCTGACGATAGTGGGTGTGCCTTTTGAGGTGGTTCCTCGGGGAGCCGGAACAGCGCCTGCCATCGCTATGGTTGGATGCAACGTGACGTCTGCAGATGGGATGTTACTATGTGTGCACAGTTAATAAGAAAAAGGTGGACGCGTGGGCGGTTTGGTCGGATCTAGATTAACTGCGCTAGATCTGAGGGAAACTTTCCTAGTTTTGTCGCCCACCCATTTTGCCCTCTTTCCTCCCTCATAAATATGTGATGAGCTGTGCCTCGCCCCTCCTTACCTTTTCTGCCTGTGTTTGCCCTTTTTGCCCTCGAGCGGTTGCTAAGAACAGAAGAAGAGAGTGCTGGGGAGAAGAAGGGAGAAGGGGGAGGAAAAGAGAGAGAGAGAGAGATAGCGAGAGCACGCCTTACCGCCATAGCCACATTCTCCACTACACCCTTGGCCATTGGCATGGTTGTCCTCTAGGTGAATCCTTAGGGTCCATTCGACGTGTCCGCTGCGACGCTGCAGTCGCTCGTCGATGATGGTCTCCTCCACCCGGTCACCGACCCTAAGAGACCAGAGTGGATTGCTCCGAGGGACGAGCCGGAGCCGAGGCCACGCGATGGCTACATTGTGAGCTTCGTGGCCTTCCACGAGCACGACCTTGGCTTGCCGGCGGACCGGTTCATGCGAGCGCTCCCGCATTACTATGGCGTGGAGCTCCACAACTTCAACCCCAACTCCATCGCGCAGGCGGCCATCTTCGTTGCCGTCTGCGAGGGGTACCTGGGCATTGCCCCCCACTAGGAGCTGTGGCTCCACTTCTTTTGGGCGGGGCTCACCACCAAGCCGGCGGGCACGATGGGCATGTGGAAGGTGTTGAGGGCCAGCGGCTGCACTCTCCAAGTGCGCCAAGACCGGCAGCCCTTCTACATCCCAGCCCAGCTCACGTCGTCCAACCGCCACTGGTACAACAACTGGTTCTACCTCTGCAATGATGATGGCGGGCTTCCCCGCTATATCGAGCAGGTCATGGAGAGCTAGCCAAAGAGGTGGAGGTACATCGTCCCATTGGCTGATCAGTCCAAACTGCAGCCGCTCCTGAGGGCGCTGGAGAGGCTGTGTAGCCGCGGCCTTATGGAGGCCATGGTCATGGTGGCCATCCACCGCCAGAGGGTGCTGCCACTGATGGCTTGGTGGCAACGCCTATTTGAGATGACATCGGGTGAGCTGATCGATGACATCTGGTTGTCCGCTGTCACCCTTTCCAACGAGGAGATTCTGCGTTGGGTGAGAGAGATGGTGGAGGGGCGATAGAGGAGCAGTGATTTGACCTTGTTCCCGATGCGCCCATCGTGAGGGTACATCTCTCTGGTGAGTCACGTGTTGCTGTGGCCCCGAGGCCTCCTTGCTCCTTACGTTTTCAATCTGTTCCCTTATTTGTGTTTGCCATTCCTATAGGGGATGAGGGATGTGCGAGCCTCCCCGCCGCCCATTCTCGAGGACGTAGAGCGGCGAGCGGAGAATAGGGCATACGCCGAGGCGTACAAGGAGTGGAAGGACGTCAAGGAGGCAAGGCATAAGAGGAAGAGCCTCGAGCATGACAAGCTAGAGAAACATCGCCGACAACAGAGGCGCGACGGTCTCCCGGAGGAGCCATCTCCGTCATCGTCATCGATGGGTTTTTCGAGCGATGATGACGAGAGCGAGGCAGGGCGGGATCCCCTGGACCACCTCCCTAACGTCAGGGAGACGACGCCTAAGGCATCGGCGAGTGGCCTGGCATCTCTAGGAGGAGGAGGAGAGGGCGCCTCAGGGCTAGCGATCGCCCGCCCTAGGGCCGAGGCCGACACGCCTAAGACACGGGCGTCGGGGAAGCGCGCCGTCAGCCCGATGGGCTCGACGGCGGAGGTGGAGCGGGCGATAGCGGGGGTGACTCAACCGCCTTCGCAGAGGGCCAAGGGGGTGTTGTAGTCCAGCGAGGGCCGGCCAGTACCAGCGAACACGGGGGCCATGCCACTGCCACTGCCACCGCCATTGCCAAGGACGAGGGACGTGGTGCAGAAGCTATTGCTTCCGCATTCGAGGTAAGTGTTTTGACAGTGGAGTTTGCAACATCTCCCACTCGTTCTTTGGTCGTATGCTCACCTCGTGAGTGTTTTGTCTTCAGCCAGAAGCGTCAGGTGGAAGCGCCTGCCCTGGCGCCACTTAAGGCGCTCAAGGTGAGCACCAGCTCCACCACCCGATGGGTGGTGGATGCGTAGGCCACCATGTAGCATGGCACGGCGTCAGCCAGGGCTGACCCGAATGAGCCAGTCGCCCAAGGAGAGGCTATCGAGGCGACCACGAAGCAGGCGCGGGAGGAGGCGCCTACGCCCCGCGAGGCCGGGGCCCTCGAGTTAGGTGAAGCCGAGGCACCTCTAATTGCTGAGGCCACCGAGGGTGAGGTCGAGGCCCCTAGGACCTCTGAGGCTGAGGTGGTGGAGGCCGAGGCTTCTAGGGCTTCCAAAGCCGAGGTGGTGGACACCGGGGTTCCCAGGACCACCGAGGCTAAGGTGGTGGAGGCTGGAGCTCTTGGGACCACCGAGGCCAAGGTGGCGGAGGCCGACTTAGGCATGGCGGAGCTGGCGGCCTAGGATGTGGAGACGGAGGCGGTTCAAGCTTTGGTACCGCCCCTAGTCTAAGACCCGCCGCCATCATAGGAGAGCACCCAAGAGGTGGAGGTTCATTCAATCTCCTCTGATGATACTTCCCAAGGGAAGGAGGTGGTGGACGCCAAGGCGGCTAGCACCGCAGAGCAGCCAGCTCTGACTTCTGGCAAGGGGAGCTCGGCCCTCATTCGGGTACGACTTGAGCCCGCAGCTGGGATAGCCCATGTGTCTTGTGGTGGAGCCAGGATGACCCTGAGGGGGAGCCTTTGTTCACCCTCGAGGATGCAGACGAGGGGGGCACTGGGGCTCCCTCGAGCAATTTCGCCAGCTGGCAAAGCAGTCGCTGTGGATAGCGCTGTCCATCGTGGCTGACAACCTGCCCGGCGTTGCCCAAGTACGCGCTTTCTTTTCTTGTGCTGTGTCATCTTTTTCCTGAGTTTTCTTGCAGTGCTTGACGTTTGTTCTGCCTATCCAGGAGCTCGAGGCCCGGTCCCTTGAGAAGTCGATGTTCCTTTGGTGGGAGAGGGATGTCTAGGGCTAGCTCCGACAATAGTAGGACCTACTCGCCAATGCTAATGAGCTTCTGTCAATGCGGAGCATGGAGGTGGAGGACCTCTACCTTCGCTGTGCTGGCATGAAGGCCGAGGCAACCACGGCTCGGGAGCAGGCCACCCCTTTGGCGGTGCGGATCCAGGAGCTAGAGGGGGAGCTGACCCAGGTGGCCAGCGAGCGAGACACCTTCAGGTCCTAGGTCGAACAAGAGGCGGCCTCTGCCAAGGCCATCACCGAGCAGCTGGAGGTGGAGCAGGGCGCGCACCTGCTGACGAAAGGTGCTCTGGCAGAGGCTGTCAAGTTGGCCAAGGCCTCTCGGGTTGAGGCCTTAGCCTGGAAGGAAAAGGCCAAGGGTGAGTCCTGTTGCGCTGCACCCCTTGTTTTATTTGTTTTTCTTGCGTTCGACCCCTAACTCCCCAACGTGACGTAGAGCTGGAGAGGGAGGCTTCTAGGGCGACCGAGGCCTCTCGGGTCAAGGTCCAAAACTAGAGGGAGAAAGCCAAGGGTGAGTCTCATAGGCTTGCGCCCCTGTTCATCTTGTTTTCTTTTGTGCTTAACCCCATCTTGGGCAGCTAAGGCCTCCATCGTAGTGTAGGCGGTGCTCGAGGCCAAGATCCAGGAGCAAATGCGCTATAGAGCGCTGCCCGTACCGCCTGCGAGGCCCTAGAGGTCGGGGGGTTGAGTCGGGCAGCTCCCTTAGGAGCCGCTTGATCGCGTTGAGCGGCCGAGTCCATGAGCGGCTCTAGGGGGGCGCTGCATACGGGCGTCAAGCGTGCCCTGGCCGTCATCTCCTCGCACTACGCCGGCATCGACCTCAAGGCCATTAGCAATGGTTACGTCGTGGCTGAGGATGACGAGAAGGCCGGGGAGGAGGTCATGAAGCTAGTAGAGGTGGCTAAGGCCCCTGGCACAGCACTGGCCAGGTTGTTCAAAGAGGAGGTGGTTTCTCCTACGCTGACCGCCGACGCTGGCGACCCTGAGTTTTGACCTAGGCTAAAGGGGCCATGTAAATAGATTAGGACTTACATCAGTGTACCATGACGCTTGTGGCCGTCGAGGCCTTTTAAAGTACTTGTGTGTATATGCTTGTAACATCCCTGATGTTATAAAGTACTTAAAAGGTGATCATGTCATCATTATGCATAATCATCATGTATCAACTCATGAATGCATTTCATGTTTAATTTATAGCATGTAAATGTTGTTATGAAGTGTGTTATATGTTACATGAAATAATAGTGATTAAGAAACTTTGTGAATTTTAATGTGGGAATCTATTAAACAATTCAAATTCTTCCTTAATAAAAGTTTAATAATTCTTGTTGTAATACTGCAATGACTCTGTAATGGGATCCTGCTCAGAAATCGTGGATGATTCGGGGTTCCACGGGGACACCCGACAGTCTTCTTAAGTTACTAGGAACATATGCATAGTCGTCAGAGGTCGTTGGACAGTGACAGGTGCATGTGGGTCTTATAATTTAGGAGGTTCTGCCACAATGCTTTTTAATTGTTTTTATTGTATTTCCGAGCCTCTGCCCTCTGTCTCGTCTTTGAACATATCTCTTGCAAAAAACTACCTCGGAGCCTCCGGGTGAACATATCTCTTTGAACATATAACACAGGAGGTTTTTGCAAGCGTAATAGTTGTATTACATATGCCACATGTTTTGTCCACATGCCAGCCCCCGGGTGAGGTCTGACCCCTTGCGATTCGCAGGGGTCGGAAGTCACTAAGGATCGGGGTTTTATTATGATGAAAACTGATAAGGAAGAGTGTATGCTTATTTTAAGGATAAAAACGATGTAGCTGCTCAATGTTCCAGGTGTTGGTGAAGACCTCGCCGTTGATGGTTTTCAACCGGTAGGCGCATGGGCGAAGTACTTTCGCGATGACGTAGGGTCCTTCCCAAGGCGGGGAGAGTTTGTGGTGGTCCTTGTTGCTCTGCACAAGATGGAGGACGAGGTCTCCGACGGTGAAGGCTCGACCCCGCACCCGTCGGCTGTGGTATCGCCGCAACGCTTGCTGGTACTTAGCTAAACGGAGGAGGGCGACATCGCGGGCTTCATCCAGCTGGTCCATGGCATCTCGGCGAGATGCCTCGGCTCCCTGTTCATCGTATGCTCTGATTCTTAGTGCTCCATAGTCAAGGTCTATTAGGAGAATGGCCTCGAAACCATAGACCATGAAGAAAGATGTGTAGCCGGTGGCCCAGCTAGGAGTTGTCCTTAGGCTCTAGAGCATAGCCGGGAGCTCAGCGAGCCAGCGCGCGCTGAACTTGTTCAACCAGTTGAAAATTCTGGGTTTGAGGCCTTGAAGAAGCATGCTGTTTGCGTGCTTGACCTGCCCGTTCGTCTGGGGGTGCGCGATGGCTGCCCAATCAATCCAGACGTGTTGTTCATCATAGAATCGAACGAATTTCCTACCGGTGAACTACGTGTCGTTGTCTGTGATGATGGAGTTTGGTACTCCAAAGTGATGGATGATGTCGAGGAAGAACAACATGGCTTGCTCGGATTTGATCGTGGATATTGGTCGAGCTTCAATCCATTTTGTAAACTTGTCTATGGTGACAAGCAGGTGGGTAAAGCCCCCGGGTGCCTTTTTGAGTGGCCCAACCAGGTCGAGCCCCTAGACCGCGAAGGGCCACATGATGGGGATCATCTGGAGAGCTTGGGCCAGGAGGTGTGTTTGCCAAGCGTAGTACTGGCACCCTTCACAGGTGCGTACAATTTGCTTGGCATCGGCTACCGTGGTGGGCCAGTAGAAACCTTGTCGGAATGCATTCCCAACCAAGGTTCTTGGTGCAGCATGATGACCACATACTCCACCATGGATGTCGCCCAGCAGGAGTTTTCCCTGTTCACCAGGGATACAGAGTTGTAGAATTCCGATGTGACTTCGTTTGTAGAGTTTGCCCTCTACAAGAACGAAGGACTTGGCGTGTCGTGCGAGCCGTCGGGCTTCCGTCTTGTCTGCCGATAGTATGTCGTGGAGGAGGTAGTCGAGGTAAAGTGTTCTCCAGTCATCGGGAGGGTCGGACTCCACTGCTGGGTCCTCTCCAAGCTCCATAACCTCGGGGTTGGGCGGAGCAGTTGGCGGATCGGCCTCGGGGGTCGGACTAGAAGGGCCATCGTTGGCTTGTTTCAGCCCCGCATAGCGTACCGAGGGTTTGTGTTGATCACTGGCAAAGACGCCTGTTGGGACTGGCTCTCGGCCAGATGCTGCTTTTGCGAGCGTGTTGGCCGCTTCGTTGAGGCGCCTGAGGATGTGATTGAGTTCGAGGCTATCGAATTTGTCCTCTAGACGTCGGACCTCTTGACAGTATGCCTCCATCTTGGCGTCGTGGCAGCATGACTCTTTCATGACCTGGTTGACGACCAGCTGAGAGTCGCCCCTAACGTCGAGGCGTTGGATGCCTAGCTCGATGGCGATTCGTAGGCCATTGATGAGCGCTTCGTATTCTGCAGTATTGTTTGATGAGGGGAAATGAAGCCAAACCATGTACCTCATGTGGACCCTGAGGGGGGATACAAAGACTAGTCCTGCTCTGGCGCCCTTCTTCATCAGCGATCCGTCGAAGTACATTGTCTAGTACTCTTGATCGACAGCTGCTGGTGGCATCTGGACCTTGGTCCACTCCGCGATAAAGTCAGCTAGTGTCTGAGATTTGATCGCCGTTTGGGGGGCATAAGAAATGCCCTGATCCATCAGCTCGAGTGCCCACTTTGTGGTTCTTCCCGTAGCATCATGGCTACGAATGACCTCACCGAGGGGGAATGACGTCACTACTGTCACGGGGTGCGACTCGAAGTAGTGGCGTAGCTTCCTTTTGGTGATGAGGATGGTGTAGAGGAGTTTCTGGATTTGGGAGTAGTGGGTTTTGGAGTCGGATAACACCTCGCAGATGAAATATATAGGGCGCTGCACCCTGAAGGCGTGCCCCCTCTTCGTCTCGCTCTACTATTAAGGCGGAGCTAACCACTTGGGTGGTGGTCGATATATACAGTAGGAGAGATTCTCCGTCGTATGGAGGAACTAGGACCGGCGACTTAGTTAAAAATCGTTTAACCATGTCAAGCACCTCCTGAGCCTCGGCTGTCCACTCGAAGTGGTCAGTTTTCTTCAGGAGTCGATAAAGGGGGAGTCCTCGTTTGCCGAGGCGTGAAATGAATCGGCTGAGGGCGGCAAGGCACCCTGTGATCCGCTGAACCCCTTTATGTTTTGGATCGGGCCCATCCTTGTGATGGCTGATATTTTCTCTGGGTTGGCTTCGATGCCACGCTCAGAGACGATGAAGCCGAGCAGTATGCCCCTCGGGACCCCGAAAACACATTTTTCGGGATTGAGTTTGATGCCGTTTGCCTAGAGTTTCGCAAAGGTTCGTTCAAGGTCGGTGACAAGGTGGTCAGCTAGCTTGGATTTGACTACGATGTCATCGACATAGGCCTCAATGGTTTGCCCGATGAGGTCTCTGAAGCAATTAAGCATATAGCGCTGGTACATTGCCCCAACATTCTTCAGACCGAACGGCATTGAAATGTAGCAAAACGATCCGAAGGGAGTGATAAAAGATGTCGCGAGCTGGTCGGACTCTTTCATCGTGATTTGATGGTAGCCGGAGTATGCGTCAAGGAAGTAGAGGGTTTCGCACCCCAAGGTGGAATCGACTATTTGGTCTATTCGTGGCAAAGGAAACGGATCCTTTGGACACGCTTTGTTGAGGCCGGTATAATTGACACACATTCTCCATTTCCCGCTCTTTTTTCAGACAAGAACAGGATTTGCTAACCACTCTAGGTGGTATACTTCCTTAATGAATCCTGTGGCCAGTAGTTTGGCTATCTCCTCGCCGATGGCCCTACGTTTCTCTTCGTCGAAGTGGCGTAGGTGTTGTTTCACCAGCTTGGAGCCCGAGAGGATTTGGAGAGTATGCTCGGCGACCTCCCTCAGGATGCCCAACATATCTGAGGGTTTCCATGCAAAGATGTCCTTATTGGCATGGAGGAAGTCAATGAGCGCGCTTTCCTATTCGGAGGAGAGCGCGGTCCCGATATGGACTTTTTTGCCCTCGGAGCTACTAGGATCCAAGAGGACATCCCTAGAGCCTTCTGCCAATTTGAATGATCCAAATGACTTCTTTGCATCAGGTGTCCCTTTAGTGACCTCCTCCCTGAGGGTGGCAAGCTCTTCGGATGTGATGACTGCGGATGTGTGTCCGCAACATTCGACCTCGCACTCGTAAGCACGCTGGAAGGAGGTGCCGATGGTGATGACCCCGTGGGGGCCTAGCATCTTCAGCTTCAGGTATGTGTAATTAGGTATGGCCATGAACTTTGCGTAGCATGGTCGCCCCAGGATGGTGTGGAAAGTCCACGGGAACCCCACTACATCGAAGGTGAGGGTCTCAGTTCGGTAATTGGACCGATCCCCAAAAGTGACGGGCAGGTCGATCTGCCCTAGTGGCACGGCTTGCCTTCCAGGCACGACGCCAAGGAAAGGTGCTCGGATGGGACGAAGGTGCATTCGGTCGACGCCCATCTCGTCGAGCATCTTGGCGTACATGATGTTGAGGTCGCTGCCCCCATCCATTAGTACCTTGGTGAGCAGCTTTGGATCGACAATCGGATCGATGATAAGCGAATACCTTCTCGGGTGTGGGATGGCATCTGGATGGTCGGTCTGGTCGAAGGTTATGGTGGATTCCAACCACCAGAGAAAGGCTGGCGTGGCCGGTCCGGCGGTATAGACCTCACGTTGTGCGACCTTCTAGCGGCGCCTGGAGTCATAGGCCGTTGATCCTCCGAAGATCATGAGGGCACCGGTCAGTGTTGGGAAGGTGTCATCCTTCTCCTCCATGTCGTCAGTGGTGGGAACAGGCTCCTTTCCCTGCTCCCCCTTGTTAAGGCCCCCGACCAAGTATTTGCGCATAAGGCCGCATTCCTTGTATAGATGCTTGGCTAGGAAGGCGTGGTTTGGGCATGGCCCCTCGAGCATTTTCTCGAAGTGGTTCAGAGTGCCTTCCGCGGGCTTCTAGCCACCTTTGCGGTCGGCAGCGGCTACGAGCGAGTTGTTGCGCCGTTGCTTCTTATTTTTCCCTTTGGTGGGACGGTTGGAGATGCCTTCGCTGGCGTCCTCGTTCTGCCTTGTCTTTCCATCAGAGCGATCAAAGATGGCTCCGACCTCCTCCTCTCCAGAGGCGTGACTGGTGGTGATGTCTAGAAGTTCCTTGGTAGTCCACGGGCCCCTACATCCTAGCTTGTGGACTAGGGATTCGCAGGTCGTCCTAGACAGAAAGGCTCCTATCATGTCGGTATCGGCGACATTCGGGAGCTCGTTGCACTGTCGAGAGAAGCGCTGAATGTACTTGCGGAGGGTTTCATCGGCCTTCTGGTGGTAGTTCTTGAGGTCCCATGGGTTTCTAGGGCGTTTGTACGTGCCCTGGAGGTTGCCCATGAAGATTTCCATCAAATCCGCCCAACTCTGAATAGCATTGGACGGTAGGTGCTCCAGCCATGCTCGTGCCGAATTGGCCAAGAACAGCGGGAGATTGCGAATAATGAAGTTGTCATCACTTGCACCACCGGTCTGACATGCAAGCCGATAGTCTTCGAGCTAAAGCCCAGGATTTGTTTCGCCAGAATATTTAGGAATGTTGGTAGGGGGAACGCAGCATTGAGGATGTGTCGACCGAAGGCCTGAGGCCCTGGTAGGCTTGGGCTCAGGTTCTGGTCCTCGTTGCTGTCGTAGCATCCGCCACGTTAGGGATGGTAGCCACGGCGTGTTGCTTCTTCATTGTCGCCGTGGGTGCATCTTCGGGCGTCGATGATGCTGCGTACATCGCGGTCATGGCCGAGGCATTGATGCACTAGGACGGTGGAGGGCTGCCTGTCGCCTGGCGGTGTTTGGTGGATGGATGCGTCCTTGGTGGGGCGCACTGAGGGCACGCGCTGGCTGGTGTCAGGTTCGCATCGTTGGGACAACGAACTTTCCGCCTACTGTGCCGCCGCCCGTTCGAGCAACGTGCAAATTTCTCGGCAGGCGCGGTGATCCTCGGACGTCGCGGCCTCCGGAAGGCCATATAGCAAGGTGGTTGCTGCGGTGATGTTTTGACTGGCTCGGGCGAAGTGAGGAAAGGCCCCATCGTCGGTGAGGATCCTTTGGTGTACGGTGCGGGCCGTGGCGCGCGCGCGCCCCCCGTCTTTGCGGCGTTCAATCTTGTGATTGATGTCCGCGTACTCCCGGACGAGCCCTTGCCTGGCCTCATCGATCTCTTGCTGATGGGCCCTCAGCTGCTCCATCCTTAGGCAAGATGGGGCTGTCATCTCTTCCCCGGATCTACTGTCAGTGTTGTTTGTAGGGGTGACCTCTTCCCTGGAGGCGCTTTCGACGTGACCTTCGGGGGTCTGCGTCATGAAGCACTCCCGAGAAGGGTGGTGGCTCCCCCTACTAGAATTTGAGCTAGAGAACAATCCTGGCTCCTCATTGAGGAGCCCATAGAGGGTTTCCGTATCCTGCTCAATCGCCCCCATGAACTCGATGTCCGTGGGTGATTGAACCATACATAGCGCCAGAAGGCGGCCAGCGGTTGCCGCAGCGTTGCAGAGACCAAACAGAAACGCTGTCGAGGTGCTCCATACGGACCCTTCTAGACATAGGGTGGTATTGTGAGAGGCCTCCATTGATGATAGGACTCCCAGCGAGTTACTCGGTGGGCCCTCAAGCCTAAGACGGCTGAGGTTGATGGAAGGGGGAGATGGGGCGGCTGAGTGAGTCAGCGCCAGCTCTCCTCCTAGTGTGACAATGAAATCTAGGTCACCGAAACGCACGTGTGCGCCCAGGGCCCAGGTGATTGTGTGGGTGGCCATCCGAGGCTTGATTTGGAACGTGCAAGCCCCCTACCTAGTGCGCCAACTGTCGGTGTTTCGTACAAGCACCGGCAACTAAATTTATAGTAATGCGCGTTAGGCTCAGATGGTGCGCTAAAGGGCACAAGATTTATACTGGTTTGGGCCAAATGTCCCTACGTCCAGTTTGCTACTGCTCGTGTTATTAGCACCGTGAACGGTCTGTAGTAAGGGGTACAAATGATCGAGAGAGGGACTGGTCCCAAGTCTCTGATGGAAGGGGTGAAAGGAGGTCAAGAGCTTCGTAGCTGCTTGACTGTGTGTATGAGTGCGTCGTATTGTTTGGTCTTCAGAGTCCGTCCCCTTGATGGAGGAAGCGCATCCCCTTTTATAGAGGAAGGGGGTGGCTTTTACAAGGGCGAGGGGTTAGGATGTATATTCTACTTAGTCTTGTGGCTCACGTCTACCCAATCCTCCTCCTTCATTCTGGTGAGTGTGAAGGAAGACAAGCACCTACAATACTATTGATGTCTCTGTAGAATGTTAGGTTGATTACAGAATGCTGCCCTATGTAGGGTGTGGGCTGTAGTACTATGGTTTTGACTTATTAGCCTCTCCCAGCCTTGCCCCGCACGCCTTCTGGTTCCTGTGAGTCTTTGTCAGAGGGACGAGGGGTCGGGGTCTGGAGCGACGACGTGGTCAAGGCCTTCTGACTTGGCGGACCTGAGGGGTCGGGAAGTGGGTGCCGCTCCCTTGGGTCCATAGTATGATGACGGAATGTCCATCGTGCGTGGAGATATTAAGTCCTTTTCTGGAGCATAGCGGTTGTCGTGCATCTTCGTCGGGTTGCGTGTCCCAGGGCTCAAGGCGACGCCTACAACTCTATAGGGCGAGGAGCACGCACCTGTACAACTTTTCGGGCTCTGCGGTGCCCGGAAGGGTCTAAAGCACCTGTCCTATCATCCCCTGGCACTACTTTTCCTGCCAGGGCGTAGGGTATGGTCCTTGGAGCCACGGTTGACCCGAACGTCTTGTCTTGCCCTGTACTTATCATCTTGAGGGAATGGGGAGAAGTTGTCAGGGAGGATGAATCCAATCTTTAGATATGGAGCAGGGTGAAACTCGTTCCTTGCCGTCAGGCGAAACGGAGACCAATTCCTATCTCTCAGGTGAGACTCGTTCCTTGCTGTCTACGGATCAGAGGCAGTACTACCAGCCGACTTAATATGGCTATCTCCAAGAATAGAACAATATGAAGAAGGCGAAGCAGAAGAAACAAGGCGGTTAGAAATTGATTCAATAGAAGAAATAAGAGACAGTGCAATCATACAAAATGCAAGATATCAGCAAGGGTTACGAAGACATTATGACAAAAGTACTCAACCCCAATCACTAAAGCCAGGGGACTCAGTACTACGACTAATCCAGAAGAAAGATGGACGACACAAACTACTCAGTCCATGGGAAAGACCCTTCATCGTGAAGACAGTAACAGGACCCGACACATATGAGTTGATGACTCCAAATGAAATACCTATAAAGAACACTTGGCATATCAGCCAGCTCAAAAGATTCTACAATTAAGTACAACAGATTATACTCAAGTTTCAAGAGAAATAAAATAGAGATTATTCAAGAAGAACAGCTTCAAATATGAGCCCTGTCCAATGGACAGAACCGACCCGTAATTAGGTTGGGGAAAAAGGGGCTTCCCTGTTAACAGCCAACCCAGAAACGGTTGCGCTACATGGGCAATCTTGTCACTCAACCATATGGAGATGGTCTGACTGATGGCCAACGGCCAAATAGCTTCTTGGGTAAGGAGACCCAAGCTAGCATTTGTCACTCTACCATAAAGAGATGGTACGACATATAGCCCTGTCCAACAGACAGAACCAACCCATAATCAGGTTGGGGAAAAAGGGGCAGCCCTGCAAACAGCTCAACCCGGAAATGGTTGTTGCTATATGGGCACAATCGCTTACCCCAAGAGCTGGTACGATTGCTTACTTACCCTGCAAATAGCCAACCCGGAAACGGTTGTGCTATATGGGTCCGGTCGCCTACCCCAAGAGTGGTACGATCGAATACTTCGCCCAAGAAGCGGCACAAGCACTCCAACAACTCGGTCGCCTACCCCAAGAGCGACACAATCGACTACGTTGCCCAAGGAGGGGCACAAACACTCCAACAACTTGGTCGCCTACCCCAAGAGTGGTACGATCGACTACTTCGCCCAAGAAGTGGCACAAGCACTCCAACAACTCAGTCGCCTACCCCAAGAGTGGTACGATCGACTACTTCGCCTAGAGAGGGACACAAGCACTCCAACAACTCAGTCACCTACCCCAAGAGTGGCACGATCGACTACGTTGCCCAAGGAGGGGCACAAACACTCCAACAACTCGATCGCCTACCCCAAGAGTGGTACGATCGACTACTTCACCCAAGAAGTGGCACAAGCACTCCAACAACTCGGTCGCCTACCCCAAGAGTGGTACGATCGACTACTTCACCCGAGAAGCGGCACAAGCACTCCAACAGCTCGGTCGCCTACCCCAAGAGTGGTATGATCAACTACTTCGCCCAGAAAGGGACACAAGCACTCCAACAACTCGGTCGCCTACCCCAAGAGTTGCACGATCGACTACGTTGCCCAAGGAGAGGCACAAACACTCCAACAACTCGATCGTCTACCCCAAGAGTGGTACAATCAACTACTTCAACCAAAGAGCGTCACAAACACTCCAAACAACTCGGTCGCCGACCCAAAGAGAGAAACAAGCTATGGCAAAGCAGAAAAAAGCCACAAGGAAAGATAGGGCGAAACTTGTCCATATTATTCAAAGACATCTAAGAAGAAAAGAAAGATAGGATGGAGCCTGCTCATTTCAGTCAAAGACAAATTCAAAAGTAGGGCAAAGCCTGATCATGTTTTCAGAGACAAGTATATATTACAAGAAACCACAAGTTCATTACACAAAATATCTAAGGAGCTGGAGGCACAGCAGGAAGCACATCGATCTGTTCCAAGATTTGGTCTGTAAGACCACCAAGCTCCACCTTCGCTTCATCCCATCGCTGCGCAAACTCTATAGTCACGGAAGGATCTACAATCTACTGAAGCGGAGTGTTAGTGTTTCGTGCAAGCACCGGCAAGTAAATTTATAGTAATGTACGTTAGGCTTGGATGGTGCGCTAAAGGGCACAAGATTTATACTGGTTCAGGCCGAATGTCCCTACGTCTAGTTTGCTGCTGCTCGTGTTATTAGCACCGTGAACGGTCTATAGTAAGGGGTACAAACGATCGAGAGAGGGACTGGTCCCAAGTCTCTGATGGAAGGGGTGAAAGGAGGTCAAGAGCTTCATAGCTGCTTGACTGTGTGTATGAGTGCGTCGTATTGTTCGGTCTTCAGAGTCCGTCCCCTTGATAGAGGAAGCGCAAGGGGGTGGCTTTTACAAGGGCAAGGGTTTAGTATGTATATTCTACTTAGTCTTGTGGCTCACGTCTACTCAATCCTCCTCCTTCATTCTGGTGAGTGCGAAGGAAGACAGGCGCCTACAATACTGTTGATGTCTCTATAGAATGTTAGGTTGATTATAGAATGCTGCCCTGCGTAGGGTGTGGGCTGTAGTACTGTGGTTTTGACTTATTGGCCTCTCCTAGCCTTGCTCCACATGCCTTCTGGTTCCTGTGAGTCTTCATCGAAGGGACGAGGGGTCGGGGTCCGGAGCGACAACGTGGTCAAGGCCTTCTGACTTGGTGGACCTGAGGGGTCGAGAAGTGGGTGCCGCTCCCTTGGGTCCATAGTATGATGACGGAATGTTCATCGTGCGTGGAGATATTAAGTCCTTTTCTAGAGCGTAGCGGTTGTCGTACATCTTCGTCGGGTTGTGTGTCCCAGGGCTGAAGGCGGCGCCTACAACTCTATAGGGCGAGGAGCACACACCTGTACAACCTTTTGGGCTCTGCGGCGCCTGGAAGGGTCTGAAGCACCTATCCTGTCATCCCTTGGTAGTACTTTTCCTGCCAAGGCACAGGGTGTGGTCCTTGGAGCCATGGTTGACCCGAACATCTTGTCTTGCCCTATACTTATCATCTTGAGGGAATGGGGAGAAGTTGTCAGGGAGGATGAATCCAATCTTTAGATATGGAGCAGGGTGAGACTCGTTCCTTGCTGTCGGGCAAAATGGAGACCAATTCCAATCTCTCGGGTGAGACCGACCTCGCCCCTCTGGGGTTGGGCGAGGCGGAACCTATCCCTCAGCCCTCGGGCGAGACCGAGCCCGCCTTCAAGGCGTCGGGCGAGACGAAGTTTATCCCTTGGCCCTCGGGCGAGACCGAGCCTATCTTCAAGGCGTCGGGTGAGACGGAGTTTATCCCTTAGCCCTCGGCGAGACTGAGCCTGTCCCAATGGCGTCGAGCAAAATGGAGATTAACCTTGAGCCCTCGGGCGAGGCAGAGTTATCTCCCAAAGGCATCGGGCGAGGCGGAACCAAACTCCTATTTACCCAAACAAGGGATGAAACGGCGCCCTTATGCATCCAGAAGTTTTTCACGTTCGGTGGTTATTGGTTGCACCTTCTGGGGTACCCCGGTATTAGGTCCCTGACATGGAGCATCAGGAGTGGCAACCCGGATGAAGGATATAACATTGTTTACACAACGGTAAAAACCACCCTTAACAAACTCAAAAAATCGAGTTGACAACACCGGGATAATGCCTCTCAACCCTTGAGCAAAGTCCTCCTGGCGACAAATAGCAGCAATAATAGGCTTCACAGCTTCATAAAGAGCCCGGAATTGATCTTGGGCACCTGTCAGCTTAGTTTGGAGAGCCCGGAATTGATAATGGGTAGTTGTTAACTTCTCCTGCAAATCTTGCACTAACTTCAAAGCCTGAACAAGGTCACGGTCAGCTCCAGATCTAATCAGCTTGGCCTAAGCAAGTAAATCTTGGGCCTCTTTCAATTTGATATCAGAAGAAGAACTTACAGACTCGGCTTGATTTTGAGAAGTACGGAGGGTATTGACCATCTCCTCTCGTTCTTTCTGCCAACTTTGCTTATCCTTAACAAGAGCTGAAAAGAAAACAGACAAAGAACTCAAAGAAAGAAAGAAAAAAACAAGGCAGAAAAAGCAAGTATGCAAAGAAAGGAGAACCCACCAGTTTTTTCTTTCTTCAACGCGGAGACCTCATTCTGAGCAGCAGTAACAGCCTGCAAAGATGAGTTGCGCACCTTCTCAGCCTCAAGCACCTTAGCATTGAGGGCGGACTCCATCAGAGCACGCTGCACCTTCTCATAAGTCAGGACAACTTCAGTCCGAGCCAGCTCACCTTTCTTTTCAAATTGGCTTTAGCGATGGTAGTAAATTGCGCCTCATGAGGACCGAACAAGACATCCTGATCTTGAAATAAAGACTGCAAAGCAAAAATATGTGAGACAGCAGCAGAAAAAACCAATATCAAAAGTTAAAAAGAACTCGAATACCTTGAGTTTGGCACCATACGCGCCCGAGAAATTCTCTCACAAAGAAACCAACTCAGACAGCCGCTCAACATGACCAAGTTAGACCAACTCCTCCCCACCCTGAGTTAACAGGAGAGTACTTGGAGTAGAAGTCAAAGGCTGGCTGGCACTAGAAGTACCAGCAGCATCCACAGCAGCAACAGATGAAGGATTATTATCAGCCGGCTCCCCATTCACTGCATCCTCCCGAGCAGCTGCTTCGAGGTTGTCCAACAGGGACAACCCGGTTGACAGAATAGGAGCAGCAAAAGGGCTGCCTAAGTTCACTTCAACTCGGTGTTCCATTGGAGGAGACACCGGAGTTCGAATAGCCTCCTCCTCAACACGCGGAGCAAGAGAGGCAATACGTGGAAGAGAAGCTACAAAGAAAACAACCCGTCAGACAGAAAAGAAAAAACCAAGAAAGCAAGCATAAATAGGAAAATAACTTACCAGCAGTAAAATCTTGTAGAGGTCCACCAACATCAAGAGCCAGGGAAAAAGAAGTATCCTTCGAAGGCCTACATTCAAAAAAAGAGCTCGGGCCAGTCAGAGACAAAAGCAAAAATGGCGAATCAGAAGATAAGATAAATATACTTACTTAATAACCTTCTTAAAGTTTCCAGCCACCCCTAAGAAGCCAAGATTCGTTAGAGGCACATCGAACAAATCATCCTCAACCACCTCAAAGGAGGGGATTGGGAGGGCCTCTAGGACAGAAGCAGATACAACTGTCATAGAAGGGGCACAAGGTGCCGGTTTCCAACTATAATGAAAAAAGCAATTCAGTTATTTAGGAAAAGAGCAAAAAGACAAGCACAAGAAAATTTACAGCAGCAGACTTACGGTCAAGTGATCAAGGGGACCTCATCCTCAGTCTCCACCTCGCTCAAGACAACAGACTGGCCTTTTATCAAGAAAACAAAAGCTGGGATCAGTAAAACAAAGCAAACCAAAAGACAGAGGCAGAAACAACATAGGAGAAAGCACAAGCTCACCTACGAGAACATTACCTGTTGAGGGAATCTGACGAATTGAACGTTGCCTCTTGGGTAAAATATGCTTAGCAGCAACCTCTAACTTCTGCTTCCTAGATGACAAGATATATTGAGCAATTCAAGGATCAGGAACATACTCAACATAGGAGTGGTGACTGTAACACCCCTGGTGTTACGATCTCGTTTAGCACCGCGATTTAGGCCTAAGTAAAATTTTCAAAACGATTTTCTCATGTTTTTAATTTAAAACATACTTGAGGCGATAAGCGAATCCTGTGTGACTTAGTTTCGTGGACTCAAATAAACGCCCAAGTTAATTACTCTGTGCATAGAAATATTTAGAAATGTCCGACGGCGATTCTAACAAATGGTTTGTTCGGTTAGATTAAGCATGAAAATTAACTTTTATAAATAAAATAAAATCCATTAATAAATAGAATGATGCATATATATATAAAAACTCACGGGTTTATTTTGTTAAGCACGAACGGACGAGAAAGAGAGCGCAGCAGCTTCGTTTATTTTTCCAGCGTGCAACGTACTCGCCTGGCATTACTTTTGATTACTGTCTCGTTCTCATCGTGGCCCTGCAATTTGCTGCATTGCAAAGTCTCCTCATCCATCCACATCCATGCTCTCTGGTTTTTTTGCTTTGTTTCTCCCTGACTTGATTACTTTTGTCTACATTTGCCGAGCCGCTCATTATTTTCCCTCCCTCACTGCTTGTCTCTGTTTCTCTGATTGCCTGCCTTGCTTGTCTCTGCGGCCACGGTCTTGTCCGTGCCAACCGGCACACCCTGTCGGCCATGTTGGGCCTGGGCGTTCTGCCGTTGTGTTTAAAAAGTAACCAAGCCTGCACGCGTCTCCTTGCTTGTTCGTCTTGAGCTAGTCTGCGAATGGTCTTCTCCTTCCCCCTTCTTAAGTTAATTAGCACACGTACACTCGAGTCCAAATCCATCATGAATCAACTAGCCCAGTTGACACGTCGAAAGACCAAAGACCACTCAAGTCCACCTGAAATCCAAACGCGGTTCACTGCATCTTGCAGCCTTGCACGCGGCACTGTAGCACGCAGGAATCACTGTAGCGCGAAGTCAAGCCAGTGAGTCTTGCACGGTGTGCATCACGCAGGAATTACTGTTCATCCGCAGAAAGCACTGTTCACCCATAGAAAACACTGTTCACCCGAGCCTCACGTCATGAACCAGGAGGGCTTTATTACCTTTAAGCAAGCTAGTTAGCCGCTAACCTTACGATGCGTCGCTGTCGCGCCTTCACGTCTCCTGTCTTTAAAAAGGATGCGCCGAGCTGCCGAGCCGTTCCGCTCCGCTGTTCACTTGTTTCTCTCAACTCCAGTTCGTCTGTTCTTGTCCGAGAAAGCCGCGTCTATCGTTTTCTCCGCAAGCTGAAATCGACCGAGGTAGCTAGCCTCCAAGAATTCCTTCATTCTCCTTCTCCATTATTTTTGACCCAACGGTGCAGTGTTTGAAAGGAGACCAAGCGAATATTAATTTGTGCATGGCAGCCAGGCATACAGGCTTGACTGACTGAGCTACTTGTCTTGCCCCAAAATTTTGATGGCAGCGACTTGTCTTGGCCGAAACTTTTGACGAGAGGGCCAACAAAGAGTTAATACGAGAGTTAAATGACGCAAGCATCCGTGCTAGTGCATTCAGCAGCCATGCAGAGGGAGAGGACAGTGGCATATGCAAATTGCTTCCTGTCGTGCACGGTGGGGTGCCCCGGTACTATGCGAAGGAGAGGAGACCAATTAGTCTTGAGTTCGTACATAAAAGCCAGCGCACCAGCAGCATTTTTATAGCACCTGCAGCCAAGCATCGCAAGCTGCATTAGGCCATTTCTTCTTCATCTCCAACCACGCCCTGCACCACAGCACGTCGTGCTACTGCCACTGCACGCCGGCGCAACCACGCTCCGGTTGCCTCCGCACGCCCGCGGCATAGCGACGTCCACACGTGACTCCGTCTCTGCCGACCTGTTGCCCTGGCTAAGCTCCAACTTATCTCTTTCGTCTTTTAAATATCTTGTTTATGCATGTTTTCCTTAGACAAGCATATTGCAAAGATGTATACCATTTAGGAGCGATGGTGGATTAACTGGAATAACCAAAAGAAGGCATGATGGTGACCACACATCGACGGAGGAACAATAAGGGATCGTGGGATCAACTGGAGTAGCTGAAAGATGATGCTATGGTGATCATATCACGAAGATGGAATGCTAACTTTTGGTTATATTTTACCAAGGCAAGCCCCGGTGCATAACCTCTACTTTTCTGCAGTTTAAATTATATTTGTGCATTAAGTTTAAGGAGTTGAATGAAACCCACTTGCATATATATCTTTATTCCTATGAGTCGTACTAGTATGACAGGATCGTGTAGAATGCTATGCTACAGGACTCCGGTAGAAGTCGAGTGATTGCCTGTCACTCGCGAGCGATAGGAAATATATTACCGAATTTTTATCACTTGGAAAATATAAAATGGTGGAAAGGAAAAATGGTGACCGGGCAGGGATATGGTTGGGTATTGGTGGGTGTAAGGAGTTGTGTCGCCGCGGAGGCGGGTCATAGCTTGGTTACACCGTTTTTCCCTGTCTGGTCTGTTAAGGACCGATCGTTGCATATGACTCTAGGCAGGTCACAGACTTATTATCCCGAGCACATACTTGTGTATGGGCGCTTGGAAGACTTGTTGCTCTCTTGTCGCGGATCCGGCTCTTTTCGGACCGACTGTTAGGGTTTTATTTTGGTGGAGGAGGTCCTTGCACCGCACTGAGTCCGGGACTCAGGGGCGGGGGCTTGGAGTCCCAGTTTGGACGGGGACCTGGACACCCAGGACAGGAGAGTGATGGGTTGGTCCTGCTTGTGCCTTGGGTACAAGCGGGGCGTGTGTTTTCGGGGTACCCAGCTGGGGGCATTGATTCGCGAATCGCCGGGCTATCCGGTACGGCTTGTCTGCGGTTTAGCATCGTAGTAAGAACTGAAGATGAAAGATGAAAGATGGAAAAGGAAATCTGATTGCTTACCACCGGCTTGAAAATAGCACAGGTGCTTACATAGAATGGTTAGTTAATGAACCAATGCGGCTGTTAATAAAAATCAAATATAAGGACGCACGCTTAGTAATGCTTCATGCAAATGCAATAAACCCACAAGCCAGATAGCCTTGCATATCCTTAGAGTCTTTTTTTTCCCTGTCGGGTAAGTCTTGCTGAGTACAATTGAGTACTCAGGGTTTATTCCTCCTGTTGCAGGTGACGGGTGGATGTTTGAGCTGACTCTTGTGTGTGGATTCCTCCTGGTGGGCTCAGCGAGGATTCCTTTACGCTGCGATAGTAGTCTTTATTTACAACTCTCACCAAATGCTTTTAGAAATGAAAGTTTCATAATATGTTGTCATAGTTTATATATCAATACTTTATCATATCGTGATTAGCTATTTATTTCCGCTGTAATTCTGATCACATGTTTATATTCCGCTGTTATATTAAATTGTTCATAACTCTGATAAGATAATTACATTCCGCTGTTATAATAATAAATGTTATACTTTGATGTACATGTAAAGTGATGTAAGAAATTGTTAAGAATGATGTAAGCTTTATTCTCTCATTTGTGATCCTGGTGGCAAAAATGTGGATTTTCGGGTTCTCCCTTGAGGTGTATCCGACGGAACCGAGTAATTTGGTGTTCTCCCTTGGGTGCTTAGTGTCTAATGGAAGACGAGCACTCCTGTGAGGCATTAGATTAGGCGGTTCTGCCACAGTGACCTTCAAACAAGCCAGTAATCAACCTGGCAGAAGAAGAACCCAGACTGGTAGCAGCAACTACCACAGGACCGGCAATAGCATCACCATCCTCATCTTCTTCTCCGGTGGGCTCTTCAACAATAGCCCCGCCACCATCAGCAACAACTATCTCAAGCTTAAAAGCCCGACCAAAACCCTGCAAGAGAAGAAGAAAGAAGTCAAAAATAGAATACGAATTACAAAAACCCAAAAGAACTCGAAGAAGATTACCACTTACCTTAGGAGGAGGATGAGCAGCATCATACTCTTCAACACGAGCAGGCATCATAGAGACCCCACCCAGAATACGCCCCAAGTGTTCAAGAATGACCTCCTCAGGCAACTCGACATCAGGAACAAGTCGGGAAGGATCTGAGGGCCCAGTATATTCAAAGCCATAATGCACCCTCTGCATAAGAGGTTGCACCCGGCGACGCAAGAAACTAGCAACTATACAATTGCCACTTAAGCTTGCCTATTTAAGCACTGCAACTCGAGCAAGTACAGGCTTCAGAGCAGCACGCTCAGTAGAAGAGATTTTATCTTTCCAAATAGAGAGGGGAACGGGAAGAACAGAAAGATCATGAGAAAAGGAAAGAGCAGGTTTTGAAATATAAAACCACTTCTCCGTCCAATTCTTGACAGAATCAGAAAGGGTAAGAGAAGGGAAAGAAACTCCCTGATAGGATTGGATAAGGCAGCAGTCGAGAAAAGGAGTATTATTTCCATCTGACAATCGCACATGGAAAAAATGACGAAAAAGAAGAAGATTTGGAGGAATTCCAATGAAAACTTCGCAAAAATGCACGAAGGTAGAAAGAAAAAGAACCCCGTTAGGGGTAAGATGATGGATTTGAATCCCATAGGATCCAAGAAACTCAAGCAAGAAATCAGACGGGGGATAACAGAGCCCCGCCCGCACAAAAGGAACAAAAAGAATAGATTGATTCGGAGTGGGAGAAGCGACATCATGCTCACTAGGACCAGAGAAATTAGAGAGACATTTCTCCTGAAGAAGGCCATGAGCAACAAGCAGATCCAACTCCGCCTCTGAAGTCGATGGCTTAGGGAGTTGCCTCTGCATTTTCCACGTCGCAACAAATTCAGTGTTCTCGATCACCTTGAGCGACGCCTCCTCATCGATAGATTTGCCCTTATTCTTGCTCCTGTTCTTCGCCACCATCTCAGAAAAACAAAGACAATATTTGGACAGAAATAGCAGGAGATCGAAGGCACAACGGAGCTAGGGTTTTGGCTGAGATTGGGGAATTTTTTACTGCAAAGGCAAGTTAAGCCAACAGTAACAGAGCAGTTATCTTTATACAAGAAAAATACGTGGCCCACGAGGCCCAAAATCATGCGGATTGCCCGAAGAGGCCCTTCAAAGTTACCGTTCCACAATTACCGTGCACACAAAACGAAAAGGCAACGGTCTGTTCAGACTATAACGGATACATGATGAATTAACACATTCACAAGGAGGCAACCAGGAAAGAAGGATGCAACAAGTCAGTCATAACAAAACACCATAGTACAAACATACAAAAGAGCTCGGCCACATCAATAAACAACTCGATCACAGAGCAGAAAGGAATATTTTTTCACTTCATCAAAGGTACATTGAGATTACAACAAAATACAAGATCTGATGAATTCGACGAAGAAAGCAAAGGAAATCATTCAGCATGAGGTTGCAACCCTCGAACCAAGATTCGATATTACCAGGCAGGATAAAACAACTCGAACGTACTTTTCTCCAAAGGAAAGGCGCACATCCAAGATTGCTATAGGTGACAAAGAAGGCACCCACAAGTCATCCAAGATTGACAATGACAACCACGTCAATATGGAAGAACCCGGCACCATCTCTCAACATGTGCTGATCTGTATTGGACTGAACCTAAATGGCACAGCAGAAGACTGAATAATGGCTGATCTACAATGGACTGTCGAAGAACAAGCCGGAACATGTGCCAATCATCACTATAAGAAGAACAAAAAAGAAAGGGCAGGTAGTGGAAGATGAGGCAACGCAACATGCATCACTCACATCACAAGTCCTACACCATTTGCCTCAATATCCCTTACAGCTAAATACCACCTCAAGACTACCCTGCTACTAGTCTCTATCACAAGACCTACACCATTTACAAGCAAAAGAAAACAGAAGAAAGAGAACAGGCCCGGGGGCTCGTCAAGCTCCCAAACTATAATATCCATGACTACAAAAAGAAGAAGAAGAAACTACACAGCAGGGTATCAACAACAGGCCATATTTATAGCACAACTCAGATGCACATATGCCAAACTCATGGAAGAAAAAAGAACTCCAAAAGGACAACCATGTGAACCACTACAGAGCCAGGACTTCAGTAAAAAATCAGATGTGACTAGACCATCACGAAGGAATAGTACATACCCAGAATAGTCATAGTACAAGATAAAGCATATCCAAGAGAATATTCCACAACAGCAATACAACCCGTGAAGACACATTAAATTCTCCAACAACCAGAATGACAGTAGCAACAAGCAGCCGAACAAACAACTCAGAGATGTGTGAAGGATCACATACAAAATTACAGTGTCAAAGGATTACAGTTGAAAAAGAACTCGGACGGAGAAAAATTATAAATCTCATTGATCGAAGACAAATACAAAGGTTACAGACGGCCAAACAGGACCGAATAAACATGGACATAAGATAGAGACAAGATTCTTAAATATTGCAACAAGGAACCTAGTGGCAGCAGCAGCGGCAACTCAGACACAGAAGAACAGATAGAGTAGCATGATCATTACCAACCAAGCATAAGCCCAGGGGCTGCTCAACCTCACACACTAGCATATCTACGAATGAAGAAAGAATTGAAGAAGAATTTTCCTACTCAAGGCAGAACCACAACCAACAAAGAAGGTATTTATAGCAAACCAGAGGTAAACAAGGCTAAAGATCACAAGAAAGAGAGAGGAAAAGAACAAAAGAGCAAAGCAACAAAGGCAAATAGTGCCTAGAAGCAAGATTCCTGACAAAAAGTAAAAGAAGACGCTCACTCATGTCTATACAAGACCCATCCATGACCATCAAAAGACAAAGATCAAAGGAGTACAAATCAAGACCCTTCTTTCAGCTTCTTTTCAAAAGAAAAGAACCCAGAGAAGGCTCGGGGGCTACAAGTACCTACCATAGAAAAACATATTTTCAAATTTTTTGACCCTCCAGCTTTTTTGTACCAAAAAAACAAGAGGCTCGGGGGCTACACTCAATGAGTGCAATTTTTGCAAAATTGCACTCACTGCACTCAAAGGAAAAAGAACCCGGAGGACATCAAGCAAAAGTGCACATTAGCCAAAAGAAGAATCAAAGAAGACCATCTCAAGATTTTACTTCAAGAAGGACCCGGATCAAGACTACAACAACTCAGCCCTTGAAGCTCAATCATGAAATGCTTGGGGGCTTGTCGATGGGGAACCCTATGGGCCCCCCATAGACCATACTGCAGGGAGGTAGGCCTTGGTAAGAAGGCCTATAGCCCAATCGCCAAGAAGAACGTGGAGCAAAGCAACGTGCAAAACTGAAACTCCAACTCAAACTATACAAGGAAAGACGCCCGAAGCGTAGCTTAGGACTCTGACCTTGTATCCGAATAGGACACAAACAATGCCTCTCAGCGCCTGGACTATAAAGGGTTGGTGAGGGTACCCATTGTAAAAGAAGAACACATACCCGATACTCAAAGCAATACAACGCAAACAGGCTAACAGCAAAACTGGACGTAAGGTTATTACTCGACCAAGTTGAGGGCCTGAACTAGTATAAATCATGAGTCTCTTTACGTAACCGCCGAATTCCGCTATTCGCCGAAGCCCGAACAACTGTCCCGGGTACCCCCGTGGCAGGCTATCGGTGGTAAAACATCGATAGCCGTCGCTTGCCCTTTAACCTTGCTTAGTACCTCAAAGCCTTTTCTTGCTATCTTCACCATTGAAAGGATCAAGATGCCCAAGAGAGGGGGGGTGAATTGGGCTAATTCTAAATTTTCTTGCAATAATCAAATCCTACGGTTAGCCCAATTAACCCCTTGTGCCTAGAAAAGTGTTTCTATTACTCTAACTCACAAAGGACTTGTAACCTATGTTCCAAACTTACTCTAGCATGACAATTCTATGAATGTAAAGACAAGTATTGAATTGCTCAAAGTAAATGCTCAAAGTAAATAGAGAGAGAGGAACACGGCGATGTTTTGCCGAGGTATCGGAGAGTCGCCACTCCCCACTAGTCCTCGTTGGAGCACCCGCGCAAGGGTGTAGCTCCCCCTTGATCTGCACAAGGATCAAGTGCTCTCTGTGGGTTGATTCTTCGACACTCCATCACGGCAAATCACCCAAAGCCGCTCATAACTTGAGTTGGGTCACCCACAAGCCCTGCCGGGTGATCACCAAGCTCTCAATCACCACCAAGCCGTCTAGGTGATGGTGATCACCAAGAGTAACAAGCACGAACTCTCACTTGACCACTCAAAGCCTAATGAGAAGATGGATGCACACTTGGCTACTCTTGATTCACTAATGAGGCTACTCTCTTGGATTCTCAAATCTCAATCACCTCGCTAGGACTTTACTCTTCTTGGCACTCACAAACGTGTTTCTCAGCTGTTGGAATGAGCAAAAGTGACTCCACACACGAATGGAGCTTCTATTTATAAGGCAGCCTAAAAAATGAACCGTTATGAGCTTCTACGGGGTGATCGGACGCTCCGGTCATGTTGACCGGACGCTCTGGTCAGTTCAACCCGCATTCTAGTGATAATGTGTTGACCGGACGCTGGTAAGGTTCGATCACCACTGACCAGACGCGTCTGGTTGCATTAAACCCTTACTGTACTCGACCAGACGCTAAACCCCCAGGGTCCGGTCAGCACTGACCGAACGCGTCCGGTCATAGATTCCCTTCTCTGGAACCTTACTAGAGTCGACTGGACGCTGCCTCTCAGCATCCGGTCATTTGACCTCTCCAGCGTTCAGTCACACCGAACGCAGTCTGCTTGATCAAATAAACTAATCGGACCCTGCGGCCAGCGTCCAGTCGCACCAGAGCCAGCGTCCGGTCAGCATTTGATCCTCCATTCACTTCCAACTCTCAATCATATGTGAATGAAGTTTGCTCCAAAGCATCTTAGGCATTCGTAGGAGCTACCTAGAGCTAGTTTAAACAAGTGTGCACCACACCTAACTAGACTCAACTAGGTCAAGCTACCCGTCCATACCCCCCTTAATAGTATAGCCAAAGGAAAAACAAAGTCCTAAACTACTCTAAGTGTCACTCTAACTCCAATCGACACTTAGAACTAGACATCCTTAACCTTGTCGTCCATCCTTTGAAAATCGAAACGATTTCCATCATAGGGGCATGACCACCTCAATTGCCCAATCGATCTCTATTACCATGACCTAACTTAATTACCTCTACAAAACACATGTTAGTCATAGTAATCTTATATTGTCATTAATCACCGAAACCCAACTAGGGGCTTAGATGCTTTCAATCTCCCCCTTTTTGGTGATTGATGACAATACCACCTTGAGTATGTAAAAGAGTGAGGTTTTTGACGGGCTTGATTCATATAAGCTTTTGTCGATAAGAACAAAAGTGTTAGTCAAGCTTATATGACCCAAGTCAACACAATGTACTCAAAAGATATGAAATAAGCATGAGTACAAGTAATAAAGCTCATTTGCATCAGAGTATAAACGCGGAAGCAAAGGCAAATGAGCATAACACAAGTGATATGACATATAAATAATGTAAAGTAGAGAGCACACATGTCATATATCACAATCACGTGGATATCACTATCACATAGATATAATAATATGCATGAAAGTAACACACGAATGCATACACGTAATAGTGTATCACACAAATAAGACTCCAAATGTATATAATAGACTAATAACTAGCTAAGACTCCCCCTAAACGTCGCTCCCCCTAAGTCTACATACTCGAACCCTCTCCCCCTTTGGCGTTAAACACCAAAACCTAAGGGTCAGTCGGCGGGGCTGCAGCGGACGAGCTAGGCACTGAGGTACGAGGGGCAAGCTAGAACTGGGTGCCATCATCATCTGACCCTGAGCTCTGTACTGACTGACCCTCAATGGTAGGAAGTGTCGCTGAAGCAGTCTGGGTCTGAGCTAGGGTAGGTGTGGCCTGTGATGCTGCTGGTACGTCTGTCGTAGGATCTAAAGAGGCGACAGACGACGGGAGCCTCTGAGTAGTCATGACAACTGGAGCTACTGTAGAAGGACCAGCGGCATGCATATGTGGTGGTGTAGGCATGCCTGTCAACTCACTCAAAGATGCTCCAAGACTCCTAGAGACTGACGTGTCAGGCACAAATAGCAAGGAAGACTGATCCGGTGAGAAGCCCATATGATATGGTGTGAACTGTGGGGCTACCACTGGTGAGGACAACCACTGGGACACCTGAACTATGGGTGAAGCAAATGGAGGCTATCCCTGACTCTGAAGCCCACTAGGCTATACTGCTGGAGTCATCATAGTGGTGGCAGGCTGAGCAAGCTGGGGTGAAGGTTGTGGCTGTGGAGCCCCAAGTGCTGTTACTACATGCTGCATGAATCCCATAAGCTGCTACTGCATGAGTAACTACTACTGATGCATCTGCTACTGCTGCTGCTGAAGGAGCTGTTGCTGTCGCTGGAACTCGTCCTGATGAGCCTAAAACTATGCAAAGTTGGCAGCGGTCTCCTGAGCCTGTCGTGCCTGATCCTGCTGCATTCGCTCAAGAATAGTAATTAGAGCAGGGTCTGTCTATGGTGCAGGTGGAGCTGAGCTAGAACCGCTAGCCTTTGCATCATGTTTGCATGGAGGCATCTAAGGAATCGGCTGATAGTCATCATCCGAACTATCACTAGACTCGGTCATCTCCTGCGGTGCCTCAAGCTACTCCTCCTCAGTAGCGGCTATGCCTCTGATAATCTCGTCCTGCTGAGCTGCTGACTCTAGAACATCTGGATGATGGCTAGGCTGAGTGGGTGCCTGTGGTGTGCTGTGCCTGATCCTCTGTGCCATGTTATAAGCTGGAAACTCTGTGGTGGCACCTCTATACTCGGCAACCATCTCTAGGGTCCTAACCTACACAGACTGGAGCATCAGGAATGTAATCCAATGTGCATATGGAAGCTATATGCGACCCTTGAAGCCCTTAGCTATAGTATCCTCCATCTCTGATAGAAGGAGGTCCCAAATGTCAAACACGGTCTGCTGCATCAGGGCGTTGAGGAGCCAGAGCTGTAAGCGAGTCAGACCCTCTCTGTATCCCAACCTAGGAAGTAGTGTCCTCCTGATGATAGCCTCTAGCACACGAGCTGTAGGAGTAAGGTCACTAGGGTTCCTCCTCGACCCCTCACCAAAGGGCTCCTTGAAGCAATGACGCACAAGATCTGTAGGGGGCACCAACCCTCCATGAGGATGCCTAGGAGGCTCCTATTGTTCATAACATACCTCATGCAATCTGACAGGCTGATCCTATAGCCTTAGTATCTCCCGAGCCCTGAAACTCATCACCCTGTAATCTCTGCCGTTGAATGCAAAGTGTATGAAGTTATGATGCGGGTCAACGTAGAGCGATGCGTTGAACTGCTGAACCCAAGATGGTACATACACTCCTATCCGGCCAATCAGATCTATCAACCCCGACAAATATGACAAGTAGGGGTGGATATGCTCTCCGGCTGCTGCCACAATAGATTCTATACTACAGACTCTCTGAGATCTGAACACTGCCCCACTATTGAGATAAGCATTGTAGAAATCCTCCTGCAGTGGCGTGTAGAAACCATCTGCTGCTCTCTCATCCCTCCTCGGAGGGAACCACACATCAAACTCAACAAACCTCAACTGCTGAACCTGTCTGGCCGTGGTGGCCCTCAAGTCAAGGTGTACCACTAGAGGCGGACCCTGTGGTCTAGGCGGTGGGCGTGAACCCCTATGCTATGTAGCTGGCCTCGGTGGAACTATAGAACTGGTACGACCAGAGTGGCGTAGCTGGGGTGCCGGCTCAGTCTCCTCAGCCTCCTGGCCCTCCTGAGTCTCCTAAGCTAGCTGAGGCTCTGCTGGTGGGGGCTGCTGCTGTGGCTCCTGCTGAGACTCCCTTTGACACTGAGGCTCCTCAATAGCCAGACGACATCCTGCCATCATGACAGTCCTAGGTGGACTACCATGAAGTCGCTCAATCTCCCTAAGTCTGCCCTACGCATCTAGTGCCAGATGATCTGCTATGACAACTCCACTGCGAGCACCACCTCTCTCGGCACGCTCTGTGGCCTCAGTGACTATAGCTGCTCTCACTGTCTCTGTGTTAGGGTACTTGCGCTTCTTAGATGTCACCTGCTTCGTTGCCTTGCCTTTTAGTCCTGCAGGCTGGCGAGGTGGGGGCCTCCGATCGTCATCTCCTGGACCACCACCAACATTCTTCGTGCAAGCCATCTGATCTGATAAGAAGATGAACTGCCTCTAACGAAGATCAACTATCAAACTGACACTCCCGAGGCTTGGCCTCGATCCGTACTCATGAGCTTGGCTACGAGTTAACTGACAACTGCCACAAGAACCTCAACGGCACTGACTCGCTGCACGATGGAATAGATCGATATACAAATAAATACAATATATCTAATAGATGCGAAAACCCTAGGAAGCAAGCAATTTAGGTACGAAATTGAGGCGATGGGCTTTCTACCTAACGAACCGGCGATCCAAGAAAAGAAGAGACGTCACGCGGGGAACCTCGAAACCGGCTAGGGTTAGGGTCGGCGAAGCACTTCGATGAATTAGCGGCCCTGGATGATTTGAAATCAATGCTTGGAAATTGATCTAGGTCATAGCATTGAAAATTGAAAGGTTCAAGATCAAGCAGAGTGGATGCTATGGCCTTACCACCGAGGAGGCAGAGCTAGGGCACGGCAAGTGCGGCTACGGTGGCGCTTGGAGCATGGGATCAGACGATGGTGTGGTGAGGCTGGCCCGAGTATGCTGGCGCGGTAGATCGGCATGGTGGAGCTGGCTCACTGGCTGGCAGCGCCAGACGCATGGTCGTGGGAGCCAGGAGGCACGCGGCTGTAGTGCTTGGCGTGGGGACACGAGGTGGAGCGGATGCGGCTGCAAAGACAAGCGCTCGGCGCAACACGGGAGGAGGTGTGGCTGCGGTGGCACAAGGTGCTCGACGACGTGGGCACAGGAGCTGCTGCGGTGAGCTGGCGGCAGCTCAGGCTTAGGGCTAGGCAGCGGAATAGGTTAGCAGGTATGGCCGATTAGATTAAATAGGTCCCCCAACGCGACAAGAAAGGAAACCGAAAAAGAGTCCTGATGCCGCACGAGATCCACTGATCGGACGCTACCACCCAGCGTCCGATCGACTCTAGAGAGGTCCAATTCCTCTAGAATCATGACCGGACGTGTCCGGTGGTCCATGACTAGACGCAGGCAGGGTCCGGTCAGCTCAGCCTGATTCTCCTTCAAACGACCGGATGCTGGATCCCTTCCTGACTGGATGCACAAGCGCAGCGTCCGATCACTCCTTTAGCTTCTGTTCACCTCTTGTGAACCGACCAGACGCTAGACAGCAGCGTCTGGTGCAGCGTCCGGTGGTCCTTTTCTAGCAAATCTTCAAAATTACTTCGCGCTGCCTGTTCCCAATCAAGTCCCAACTTGAATAAGATCCAAAAAACACCAATTCGGACTGATATGAGTGACCTCTCTTAAACCCTCATATTTTTCAAAATATTTTTCCTTAGGCTATAATTCTTTTTAAGAAAATAGGCAATAAGAGGGCAAATGGAACAAAACGACAAAACAACATTCACGCATATGCAATACTTGTAAGTAAATCTAGTTGCTTGTCAAGTTTGATCCAAGGTTAAGCTTCTTCACACGCTTTTTGGCGGTTATCTTAACCATGTTAGACAAGCCCTATATGCATTGCCAAAAATCAAACATGTTGTATATTACAATGAATGCAAGGGACAACACAAGCTCAATTTTTAGTGAAGTTACTAAAATCAAGTACATTGAGCTCATTCCGCAATCTACAAAATGTAGACTCATCTAGCGGTTTAGTGAAGATATCTACTAATTGATCTTCGGTTCTTACACCTTCTAGTGATATATCATTTTGAGCAACATGATCTCTTAGAAAGTGATGGCGGATATCTATGTGCTTGGTGCGAGAGTGTTGAATCGGATTATTTGCAAGTTTTATTGTACTTTCATTATCGCACAAAAGAGGTACCTTTTCTAGAACTACACCATAGTCTAGCAAAGTTTGTTTCATGTATAAAATTTGTGCACAACAAGCACCCGCGGCAATGTATTCCGCTTCGGCGGTGGACAAAGCCACACTATTTTGTTTCTTGGAGGACTAAAACACAAGTGATCTACCAAGCAAATGGCACCCTCCGGATGTGCTCTTTCTATCAACTTTGCATCCGGCGTAATCCGAATCGGAATAGCCAACTAATTCAAATATAGCTCCTTTGGGATACCAAAGGCCAATGCTTGGTGTGTGTTTAAGATACCTAAGGATTCTTTTAACGGCAATTAAATGTGTTTCCTTAGGATTAGCTTGAAATCTAGCACACATACACACACTAAACATGATGTCGGGCCTAGATGCGGTTAAATATAACAAACTACCAATCATGGAATGGTAGAGAGTTTGATCAACTAGGTTACCTCCCTCATCTAGGTCGAGATGTCCATTGGTAGGCATTGGTGTCTTGATTGGCTTACATTCATCCATCTTGAATCTCTTGAGAAGATCTTTTGTGTATTTCTCTTAAGAGATGAAGATGCCTTGTTTCATTTGCTTGACTTGAAAACCAAGAAAGAATGTAAGCTCACCAATCATGGACATCTCGAACTCTTTCGACATCAATTCACCAAATTCTTTGCATGAGTCTTCATTCGATGATCCAAAGATGATATCATCAACATATACTTGACAAATGAAGATATGCCCATCGAGCTTCTTGGTGAATAGTGTGGTGTCGACCTTCCCAATGGTGAAGTCCTTCTCAATGAGGAAGTCCCGAAGGCGCTCATACCAAGCTCTTGGGGCTTGCTTAAGCCCATATAGTGCCTTGGACAACCTATAAACATGATTAGGATATATAGGGTCTTCAAACCCAGGAGGTTGATCAACATAGACTAGTTCATTAATAAAGCCATTTAAAAATGCACTTTTCACATCCATTTGATATAGTTTCATTTCATGATGTGATGCATATGAAAGTAGGATACGGATGGCTTCTAATCTTGCAACCGGTGCAAAGGTCTCTCCAAAATCCAAACCTTTAACTTGAGAGAACCCCTTTGCAACTAGTCTTGCCTTGTTCCTCACAACAACACCTTGATCATCTTGCTTATTGTGGAACACCCACTTTGTTCCAATGACTCTTGCGCCTTTTGGTCACTCTTCAAGAGTCCAAACTTCATTACGAGTGAAGTTGTTCAACTCTTCATGCATAGCATTGATCCAATCTAGATCTTTGAGAGCTTCTTCTACCTTGGTAGGCTCATAGCAAGAGACAAAAGAGTGATGAGCAATAAATGAAGCAAGTTTTTGAGATCGAGTCATTACACCCTTTGATGGACTCCCTATGATGAGATCTTGTGGATGATCTTGTAGGAGAGGTGTATTTCTTCTATTGACCACTTGAGGAGGAGGTTGTGGAGCATCAACATCATGTGCTTGTACCACCATTTGCTCATGGGAGATATGAGTATCTTCATTTTCTACTCTCTCATCTTTTTCACCATCTTGTGGCACATTTGATGAAGAGGGTGGATCAATGACTTGTACATCATCTTCATCATCTTTTGGCTTGATGTCTCCAACCAAAATGTTCTTCATAGCCTCCCTCAATGGTTCATCACCTACATCATTAAGATTCTCATGTGCTCCTTGGGAGCCGTTATATTCATAAAATTCCACATCATATATTTCTTCAACCAAGCCGGTGGCATGATTAAATACTCTATATGCTTTGGACTTTGATGAGTAACCAACAAGAAAACCAATATCACAACGTCTTTGGAACTTCCCTAGGTGTTGCGCTTCTTGTAGATGTTGCATTTGCAACCAAACACCCTAAAGAAGGAGACGTCCGGCTTCTTCCCATTGAGCAACTCATAATTTGTCTTGCTAAGGAACTTTGGAAGGAATAGGCAGTTGGATGCATAGCATGCGGTGTTGATTGCTTTCGCCCATAGAGCTTCGGGGGTATTGTACTCATCTAGCATTGTCCTTGCAAGAGTGATCAAAGTCCAATTCTTCCTATCAACTACACCATTTTGTTGAGGAGTATAAGTTGCGGAGACTTCATGCTTGATCCCAACTTCATCACAATAAGCTTCAATGTTTGTGTGGTCAAATTCTTTTCCGTTGTCACTTCTTAGCTTCTTGAGCTTCACTTCAAATTCATTTTGAGCTCTCTTGGCAAACTTCTTGAAGCAAGATGCAACTTTGGATTTGTCATGAAGGAAGAATACCCATATATACCTTGAATAGTCATCAACAATCACAAGACAATAGAGATTCCCTCCCAAACTCTTGTATATTGTTGGTCCAAATAAATCCATGTGTAGGAGTTCTATCACTCTTGTGGTTGACATGAAAGTTTTGGTTGGATGAGTATTCACAACTTGCTTGCCGGCTTGACATGCACTACAAAGCTTGTCCTTTTCAAACTTCACATCCTTCAACCCTCTCACCAAATCATTCTTCATAAGCTTCTTGAGTGAACTCATACCAACATGAGCAAGTCTTCTATGCCATAGCCACCCAAGTGTTGTTTTGGTGAATAGACAAGTCTTCAAATTTGCATCTTCAGAGATGAAGTCTACTAGATATAAGTTGTTATATCTAAATCTATTGAATATCACTTGATTGTCATCTACCTTGGATACAACAACCTCCTTCCCGGTGAACAAGCATTGAAAGCCAAGATCACACAATTGTCCAACGGATAGCAAGTTGAAGCTCAATGAAGCAACATAGAGCACATTGGAGATGGAATGATCATTTGATATTGCCACTTTGCCCAATCCTTTAACCTTGCCCTTTGAGTTATCTCCAAATGTTATTTTCTCTTGTCCATCTACCTCTTCATCTAGTGAGGTGAACATACGAGGATCACCAGTCATATGTTGAGTGCAACCACTATCAATAACCCAATGACTTCCACCGGTCTTGTAGTTCACCTACACACAAGAGATTCAAGCTTTAGGAATCCAAACTTGTTGAGGGCCCTTCACCTTCTCAACAAGTGACTTAGCCACCCAAATCTTCTTAGGCCTATTCTTGTTAGGAGGTCCTAAGAACATAACTTTCATCTTCCCACTAGAGTCCTTTCTAAGCATGTAGTGAGCATTGAAGGCAAAGGGTCTAGCATGCTTGGGCAAGGGTTGTGGCGGTGGAGTTTGGCACTCATGAGCAAAGTGGCCTTCTTGTCCACACTCAAAATATCTCTTTGGCTTTGGCTTTGGCTTTGATTGTTGTTGTTGAACTTGAGCCTTCTTCTTCTCTACACTTGCCACATATCCAATGCCACGTCTATCCATCTTCATGACGGTGTTCATGAGTAGCTCACTTTGGAGGTGCTTGCCTCTAGCAAACTTGCTCAACCCAATCTTGAGATACTCTTTCTCCAACTTGAGCTTCTTATTTTCTTCCTTTAGAGCATCATCTTTCTTCTCTTCCTTGAGCTTCTTGTTTTCTTCTTTGAGCTTCTTATTCTCAAGGATCAACTCTTTGTCATGATCAAGAGTTTCTAGCACAATGATGTTGTGGCTTTTGATCTCTTCAAGATCTTTCATGAGCTTTTCATTTGTGTTCTTGAGCTTGACATATTCATCATAGTCATTGCACTCAACCACTTGCTTGCCTTTGCCACTAGATCCTTGCTCAATGCTCTCATCAATCAAATCATCACATGATATTGCTATATCAATCTTAACAACATGGTTAGTAGCATCATGTGGCTCATTTGGTAAAAATTCTTGAGCAATAACAAGAGTATCATGATTGATCTTAAGAGTTGTATATTTATCTTTTAGCTTGTTATGGCTAGTGATGAGCTCATTGTGCACCCACTCAAGTTTATCATGTTTATCTTTAAGCTCTTTCTTAGAAGATTTGAGCTCCTTGAGTTTGGATGATATAGTTTCTCTAAGCTCATCATTAGCCTTTTCTAATGTGTCGCACTTTGCTAAGAGTGAATCATTTTTAGCATCAAGCTTTTCATTTGTAGCTCTACTCTTTCTAATGATCTTAGTGTATTTTCTTAGTATTTTGACAAGATCATCATATGAAGGTGAATCATCATCATCGCTATCGCTATCATCATCACTAGCTTGCTCATCATCACTACTATCAGCATTCTTAGTTACCTTGCGTTCACCCTTGGCCATAAGGCATAGGTGTGTAGAGGATGATGGCGATAGTGGCGGTGAAGATGGAAGGTCAATAGCAATGGCGGCCACCTTCTCATTGTCACTATCATCATCGGATGATCCACTAGATGAATCAATGTTCATGAGCCAATCACCGATGATGTAGGTCTTGCCACTCTTCTTCTTGTAGAAGTCCCTCTTTTTGCCATCTCTCTTCTTGTATGGCTTGTTCTTTTTCTTCTCATCTTCATCTTCATTGCTTGAGTCATCTTTCTTGCCCTTGTTCTTATTCTTGAACTTGTCTTTCTTGGGCTTGGGGCATTGATGTGCTAGATGACCAAGTTCACCACAATTGAAGCAATCCATTTCAGAGATTGGCTTTCTTCTAGAGCTTGTGAAGAACTTCTTCTTCTTGCCGTCGAACTTGATGCCACTCTTGTTTAGCTTCTTTAGCATCTTGGTGGCTTTCTTCACCATGAGAGCAAGGTTTTCATCTTCATCTTCATCATCACTTGAGCTCTCATACTCAAGTCTTGCTTTGCCCTTGTCTTGACTAGCTTTGAATGCTAAGTCCTTCTCTTTCTTATTGGTAGAGGACGAGCCATCTTGTGGCGTGATGTGCATGTACATCTCATGAGCATTAATCTTTCCCAAGATTTGTGTCGGTGTAGCGGTGGAAAGATCACCTTGGTGTAGCACGGTCACAATATGCCCATAATTATCAATAGGGAGGACACTCAAGATCTTTCTCACAACGTCAGATGGTGACATTTGAGTAAGTCCAAGCCCATTGACTTCCTCTACAAGAACATTTAAACATGAATACATCTCATTAGCATATTCTTTGGGAAGCATCTCAAATGAATTTAACTTTTTGATTACAAGATGATAGCGTTCCTCACGCTCACTCTTGGTTCCCTCATGGAGCGCACAAACATCTGACCATAGTGCATGGGCGTCTTTGTGGTTCCTTACGTGGTTGAACACATCTTTGCAAAGGCCTCTAAAGATGGTGTTGTGAGCCTTTGCATTCCATTTTTCATAATTAACCTCATCGCCTTGTAGGTTAGTAGCATCCCAAGGTTTTGGGAAGCCTTGTGAGGCGGCTCTAAGAATACCAATGTCTAGAGCTTCTAAGTACGTCTCCATGTGAATTTTCCAATATGGAAAGTCATCTCCCTCAAAGATAGGAGGAGGTCCATCCCCGTGAGACATCTTGCTCTAAGCGGTTAAGCTTAAAAATATGAGCACGAGGCTCTAATACCAATTGAAAGGATCAAGATGCCCAAGAGGGGGGGTGAATTGGGCTAATTCTAAATTTTCTTGCAATAATCAAATCCTACGGTTAGCCCAATTAACCCCTTGTGCCTAGAAAAATATTTCTATTACTCTAACGCACAAAGGACTTGTAACCTATGTTCCAAACTTACTCTAGCATGGCAATTCTATGAATATAAAGACAAGTATTGAATTGCTTAAAGTAAATGCTCAAAGTAAATAGAGAGAGGAACACGGCGATGTTTTACCGAGGTATCGGAGAGTCGCCACTCCCCACTAGTCCTTGTTGAAGCACCCGCGCAAGGGTGTAGCTCCCCCTTGATCCATGCAAGGATCAAGTGCTCTCTACGGGTTGATTCTTCGATACTCTGTCGCGGCGAATCACCCAAAGCCGCTCACAACTTGAGTTGGGTCACCCACAAGCTTCGCCGGGTGATCACCAAGCTCCCAATCACCACCAAGCCGTCTAGGTGATGGCGATCACCAAGAGTAACAAGCATGAACTCTCACTTGACCACTCGAAGCCTAATGAGAAGATGGATGCACACTTGGCTACTCTTGATTCACTAATGAGGCTACTCTCTTGGATTCTCAAATCTCAATCACCTCACTAGGACTTTGCTCTTCTTGGCACTCACAAACATATTTCTCAGCTATTGGAATGAGCAAAACTGACTCCACACACGAGTGGAGCTTCTATTTATAAGGCAACCTAAAAAACAAACCGTTATGAGCTTCTGTGGGGTGACCGGACGCTCTGGTCATGTTGATCGGACACTCCGATCAGTTCAACCCGCATTCCAATGATAATGTGTTGACCGAACACTGGCAAGGTCCGATCACCACTGACTGGACGCATCTGGTCGCATCAAACCCTTACTGGAACCTTACTGTACTCGATCGGACGCTGAACCCCCAGGGTCCGGTCAGCACTGACCGGACGCGTCCGGTCGCAGATTCCCTTCTCTAGAACCTTACTAGAGTCGACCGGACACTGCCTCTCAGCGTCCGGTCACATGACCTCTCCAGCGTTCGGTCGCACCGAACGTAGTCTGCTTGATCAAATGAACTGACCGGACCCTGCGGCCAGCGTCCGGTCGCACCGGAGCCAGCGTTTGGTCAGCATTTGACCCTCCATTCACTTCCAACTCTCGATCATATGTGAATGAAGTTTGCTCCAAAGGATCTTAGGCATTCGTAGGAGCTACCTAGAGCTAGTTTAAACAAGTGTGCACCACACCTAACTCACTAGACTCAACTAGGTCAAGCTACCCATCCATACCCCCTTAATAGTACGGCCAAAGGAAAAACAAAGTCCTAAACTACTCTAAGTGTCACTCCAACTCCAATCGAAACTTAGAACTAGTCATCCTTAACCTTATCGTCCATCCTTTGAAAACCGAAACGATTTTCATCATAGGGGCATGACCACCTCGATTGCCCAATCGATCTCTATTACCATGACCTAACTTAATTGCCTCTGCAAAACACACGTTAGTCATAGTAATCTTGTATTGTCATTAATCACCGAAACCCAACTAGGGGCCTAGATGCTTTCAACCATCTCAAGCCATCAAGTCACGTCTTGTGTTGAATCATCCATTCATTTGTATTGTTATCTTTTTTATTTCAATTTAGCAAGCTTCAAATATGAGACCATTCCATATGCAATCTCTCATGTCTCATTACTTAATTCTTACGAGCTTGCTTTCATATAGTATATGGAAATCCCATAATAAATAAGCCTTTGTATGAATTACATTTGCATTGTTGTCTTATGCTTGAACTAGATTGTTTATACAACAACACATCATTTTGGCTTTCATTAAGTGCCTGTGAGATAACCTATTACCTATCCACACTTAGCAAATGGGTTAGACCTTTAATCACGTTGTCATTGAATCATCCAGAAACCACTAAAGGGCTAGATACACTTTTAGGTTTTCACCCTTATCCTCTTCTCAAGTCAGGAGAACTAGTCTCTTGAGATGAGAGCTGCTTACTATGAAGTTAGTGATGATTACAAATGTCCGAAGGGCTGCCACAACAGTTGGCAACCTCTCCGGCGACGCCTAGCCGGCTAGGAGCAAGCTTCAAGAGTAACAAACACAATCCATCGGCTAGGATGCGAACCAAGTGCTCTTTAGAGTGAAGCACAGTTGCACAAGCTCTCTAGTGAAGGATTAAGGCTTAATCTCTCAAAGGATGTCAAGGAAATGAGTTGGGATTGAGAGGGGAGCTTGAGAGCCTTCAATGGAGATGGGAGAGCTTGTCTGAAGGTTGGTGGTGAATTCTGTTCGCAGGTTACCGTTGGAGGGGACAGAGAAGAGATATAAACACCTCCCTCTGTCCCAACAGTACATTAAGTCACGGCAGTGCCGCCCACCAAGCGACAGTGCCGCGCCTATTTGCAGAGAAAGAGTAGACAGTAAAAGGCTTTGCTGACAAGGCAAGGTTTTGAGGATGTGTTTTGGATTTGAGCACTTGATCACACATCTAAGCATGTGTATTGTATCCCCCTTTGTAGTACGGCTTTTCTTAAACTCAATTTCAAAATATAAAGAATTTAAACCCCCATTGAGTTCATAACGTCGTCCTTTTGTTATTGGGGAGCTCTCCTTTAGAGTGTAACATCCTCCAATACTTTTGACCTGCTTGTCATCTTGATAAATCTCATTAGCTCACTAATTATGTGGTCATTATCACCAAAACCTACGATTAGAGCTTGATTGCACTTACAAAGACAAGTTCGAGGACTGCCCACGTATTTTACTCTAACCTATATTATTCAGGCATGTAGAGCGTCATCATCGCCGCTGCGCTTCCTCAAGATTCGCGTCCGAGTCTGACCAGTTCACACGCACATACACGCTCGGGCTCGGGCAGCAAGCCAGCAGGTGATGCATCTAATACATAGTAACTGCGGCAATTTCTCAGGCCATTTTCAATGGAAGTTTCATAGGCATTAAATAGACTGTCATGTTAACATTTTTTATGATGTGGCAGTGTAGTAATAAAGAGAGAGGTGAAATGGGTTTCATGGGGATGAAACCATGTGTACACTGTTTCCTAGACAGCTTGTGTTTTGCATGTAACCTAGGAAACAACAATGGATGAAACTATACATTGAGCTAGGGTATTTCATCATAGTTTCAAACATTTTTAGATGATGTGTCACTCTAGTTAATCGTGCCCATTAAACTCGCACCGAGAATGGCCTAGAGGCCATTGGTCATTAGGCAGCTGTGTGTAAGGTAGCTCGTAATGATGATGCTTAGACTGTCTCCAAGAGGGTACGCATAACGCGACCTATACTCAAAATGCGTGACGCACAGTGTTTTATCGGTAAAAATACACGCTCCAACGGAGTAGGCAATGGCATGACCCATTTTGCGTCCGAGGCGACGCGGAAGGCAAATAAGCGTCCTCGCTCGGTCTGTTTGCGTCTCCCGCAACGCCCGGCCCACCACCACGACCGGAAGGAGAAGACGCGGGCTGCCGGAGCTCCCGGCGTCGAAGATGACGGCGTACTTGTCAGCCCTCGCGGGCCTGGACCTCGTGGCGACGCCCGTGGTGGCTGGCGAGCGCGGCATGAGGAGGAGGACGAGGGAGACGAGCGCGAGCGGGGCGAGGATGACAAGCAGGACGCCCCGGTAGCTGTGCGCGCGGTCGGCCAACGTCTCTTGGCGGCCACCGTTGGGCAGCGCGGAGTAGTGGCGCATCTTGGTGGCGTCGGTGGGGAGGAGCAGGAGGTCCGGGGACGAGGGCATGCGGTAGCGGACGCCGCGGCCGCCACTTGCGGTTGCGGCGGGTGTGGGGACCAGGGGCGACGGCGACGGGTTGGACGCCTCCTGCTGCGGGGTATCCAGCGCTCCGTGTCGGGGCGCGTGTCGGTGGTGGATCTGCTGCGACTGCGTCGTGGCGGGGTGAGCGGGGTCGGCACGGGCGCGGCGGCGCTGCCGCCATTGGCGAGCGGTGCCGACGCGAGCAAGCGCGGACGAGCGGGGCCGGCGGCTGTTGGAGAAGGTAAGTTTTGCGTCCGTGATCTTTCCCCTATGCCGTGACCCAAAGATGGAATAGGTGTCGCGTTTAAGTTGTTGTTGTTGGAGACAAGTCTTATTACTCCGCAGTTCCATCAAGCTCCACGCTATATCTGCCAGACTGCTAGCATTGCATTTTTATTTTTATTTTTGGGCAGTGTGTGCATGCCACTTGAGCCTACTAGTGCTCCATGTACCAGCCTAGGACATGCATTAGGCCTGTCTAAATTACTACAGTTGACAGTGTCTAACTAACCGATGTTGTTCATATTAGCTACTCCTAGTCCTAAGATGGCAGATTGACAGCCAGACTAAACCCAACTAAAACAAAGCAATGTAATCGACCGGCATCAAGAGTTGACTCTTGCCATCGCGGTCTCTGCGAGACGGTGGGCCTGTTAGTTTCCTAAAAAGTGCTACAGTAGTCATCACATCGAATCTTACGATACGTGTATTGAGTATTAAATGTAGACAAAAAAAACTAATTGCACAGTTTGGTTGGAAATCGCGAGACGAACGTTTTGAGCCTAATTAGTCTATGATTGAACACTAATTGCCAAATAAAAACGAAAATGCTACAGTAACCAAATTTCGCAAACTAAACACACCCTTTAGCACTCGGCTTAACACTTTAGTCATTAGCACTTGATCTAAACCCCCACTGTAACTGACGCAGCCATGCTCAGGCACGCAGGCAGGGATCTCCACCGCAGAGATCTGTTTCTTTTTTTTTCTCACCTTTCACTGACCACCGTACTTCAGTTGTTACCTCAGTGGTGAGCTTTATTTATCCCCTCCTGGCCTATCTCTTCCGTCTCACGTCACGTACACAGACCACGAAGCAAAAACTGCACAACAGAGGGCGAGGCTCAGCCGCTCATCACTCATCATCAGCGCCATGAATTGCCTAGACGACGTAGACGGCGAGCAACTTCCGGTTGGCTGGCCTGGATCGGATGGATGGACGGGGGTGAAATAGAAGCAGGGGAGGAAAAGAGAATGTGCTAGCAGCATGCAAAGCGCTCTAAGAACTTTGCGCAGCGCGGCAGCCGGGTACGGACCCCGGCGTTTGTCCCCTAGCACGTACAGTCAGCGGCAGCGCCACGCGCGCACCAAATCAAGAAACGCCTCCCGGGCTTTTCTGAATTATGGAAAGTGGGCTTCGTGATTTGTGATACCGCAACGGGCTTCACCACCTAGCCATTTCGGTGATTTATGATCCGCAACGGGGCTTCACCATCTAGCCATTACGAAACACGAGCCAGCGGCCCAGTTTCTGAAGCACAGTCCCAGGATTCGTCAGCATACTTGTCTCAACATTGAACATTTGCAACGAGTATTCTGACCCTGAAGGTGACCTTCTTTTATTAGCGTCAGTCAGCTAGCAGCCTGTCCGAGAAAGGTAGAAGTGAATCCGGAGCAAACAGCATAGGAATTTATTTACCAAATACACTTCGACAGCAGAGCTAGAATCTTTCTGGCTCAAACTAAAATTACAGGGTCTAAAGCATATATTTGGTACTTGCTAAAGAATACAACATTTCATACCTCAAGTAAAGCATTTTATTTCTCATCTCACAGTTTACTACTACTGTAAACTTGATACATTGGCACAACTGATACATTTTGATAACAAGTACACAAGATTCACCCACTCTTGACAATTCCATACAAATTGCTAACTAACACAAGTCCACAAAACAAGAATCAAACATTTCAGCAGCATTACTATCTCCCTAAGCTGCTTAAGTTGTTCTTCCTGGCTTGATTCTCCACAGTTCGCCTTGTTTTCGACAATTAGGACTTGCTGCGGCAACTTAGTAGACTCGAAAACAAATTGATAATCTGAAGGCACCAATTTATTGTCAACCAAGTATTGCTCGTACCCCTCTTCCCACTCTCAAAATGGACAACCAGCACCTTCTCTCTGTCGCCAAATAAAGGGAAACCAATCAAATCGACTCAGTCATCAAATCACACAAAATACATCACACAAAATTTACAGCTAACTATTCTCACTGTTCGAGTTGGACAAATGTAGAACTGGCGGCCGTAGTTCTTGTCCGTCTTCGCTATCAAGACCTTGAGAAACTGACACTTACAGTACTCGCAATGAACAAGAGGGAGTTCATTGTTTGAAATCCTTTGGCTTCGAGGTACTGAGTACCTGCTGTTCTCCATGGCCGACTGAAAGCTCTAGTTTGGTTTTGGTGAATTGATAAAACCCTAAGTGCTAACCTAGTTTATCGAGTGATCATGAGATAGGTAGCACATTCCAAGTGGTGAAGCAAATGAAGACCATGACATGATGATGGTGATGCCATGGTGATAATCAAGTGCTTGGACTTGAAAAGAAGAAAGAGAAAAACAAAAGGCTCAAGGCAAAGGTATAAATGGTAGGACCCATTTTGTTTTGGTGATCGAGACACTTAGCGAGTGTGATCACATTTATGATCGATAGCCGTACTATTAAGAGGGGTGAAACTCGTATAGGAATGCGGTTATCAAAGTGCCACTAGATGCTCTAACTCATTGCATATGCATTTAGAATCTAGTGGAGTGCTAACACCCTTGAAAATATTTGTAAAAATATGCTAACACATGTGCATAAGGTGATACACTTGGTGGTTGGCATATTTGAGCAAGGGTTAGAAACTTCACCGGCGGAGTGTCCGTCCGTAGAGTGCGGACAGTTCGACGGTGCCACCGGCGCCCTAGACAGAAAAGACGGAGGTCACTGTGAGTGACCGGACGCTAGCCTCGGTTGGACCGGCGCGTCCGGTCAGTAGAAGCTGCAAAGACGCTGACATCGGTCTCTGACCGGACGCTGGGTCACTTAGTGACCGGACGCTGGAAAGGTGTGTTCGGTCCTGCTGATGTGGCAGCGCATGGGGGAGTCGCCATGTGACCGGACGCTGGGTGAGTCCGATCGTGCATGACCGGACGCGTCCAGTCGTGAAAAGTCGTCTGGATGCTTACTGGAAACGACCAGACGCTGGGGTTCAGCGTCCGGTCACTTTGAGCTGCTGTGTCCGGTTATCACTTGACCGTTGAGATCGAGCACTCAGTATTTAAAGAGAGGGGACACGTGGCGTGCATCGCACGACCGAACGCTGAGGTCCAGCGTCCGATCGATATGATCGGAGCGTCCGGTCACCCCGCGTTGTGCCCAGTGAAGGGGTACAACGGTTCTATTTCGTAGGGGCTTCTATTTAAGCCCCATGGCCGGCTCAAGCTTGCTCTCTTGGCAATTTGCATTGACATAGCAACCTTATGAGCTTAGCCAAAGCCCTCCCACTCATCTCCATCATTGATTTATCATCTTTGTGAGATTGGGAGAGAATCCAACTGCATTGCTTGAGTGTTTGCATCTAGAGGCACTTGGTGTTCGTGTTTCGCTGCGGGATTTGCTTGTTACTCTTAGTGGTTGCCGCCACCTAGACGGCTTGGAGCAGCGAGGATCATCGAGCGGAGGTTGGTGATTGTCTTCGGCTCCGATTGTGGTGATTGCGAGGGGTTCTTGACCTTTCCCCGGCGGAGAGCCAAAAGGTACTCTAGTGAATTGCTCGTGGCTTGTGTGATCCTCATCTTGTGTTGGTTGTGCGGCACCCTATTGAGGGTTTTGCGTGTGATGCCAATTAGCGCGTGAACCTCCAAGTGAGTGAATCGCCACAACGAGGAGTATCTTGCCGGCAAGCAAGTGAACCTTGGTAAAAAAATCATTGTGTTCATCCTTTGATTTCGAGGTGATTGGTCTTCATTGTTATTCATTCTTGTGATTGATTGGCTCCTTCCTTAACATGGCGGTATAACCTTCTTGCTCACTCTCTTTACATTACCGCAAACTAGTTGTCAAGCTCTTTAGTGTAGCTAGTTGTGAGAGCTTATTAGTTTGGTTAGTGTGACTCTTTAGTTAGCCATTGAGAGCACACTAACTTAGTGTAGCAACATAGCTATTGTGTGGATAGAAACTATATCAAGTAGAATTGTGGTAGGTGGCTTGCAATTTTGGTAGGCTAGCGCAACACTTGCTTCACCTCATAATTGTCTAACCGGTTTGCTAAGTGTTGTTGTAGAAATTTTTATTAGGCTATTTACCCCCCTCTAGCCATTAGGACTTTTCACCGACCTTGGAGGCGTCGTTGCCGTGCTATACTCCATGGCCGACGTGGGGGAGGCGCTGGGCGCTGGGGGCGTGGGGGCGCTGGGTGGGCTCGCCGTGGGTGGGGGTGGGTGCTCACTAGGGGCCCTTGCCGTGGATGGGAGGGTGCTCACCGTGGGGGTGCCTCGCTCGGTGCTTGGCGAAGCAGCAGCCGCCAAGCTCGATCCGTTTCTGCACCCCTCCGTTCCATCTGTGCGAGCACCGGTGAAAGAAAAGAGGAAAGGGATAGGGGCATAAGAGGAAGAAAATCATCCCAAAGTCATCGGATGGCATTCTCGTGGATGAATTGTGTTTACGGGATGGCAAATCATCGAAACCCACATTCCATAATGATCGAATTCCAAACACCCCCCCCCTTCCTCTGCTATAGTTGAGAAAGGGCAAAAAGAAGGTGAGCCATTTTTGGCGTCGTTCCCCTCCGGCGATCGTTTTGGTGTCGGAGAGGATGGGGAACGGGGGGGTTCAGGCGGCCGATGTATATAGCTTTTCCTTGCCTACCGGTGGAGTCGTCGCCGGCGGTGGCTGTGGTGTTGCCTGGCTTCTTTGTCGTGGAGGAGTTGAGGCGTGGATGCTTTGTCTGCGTCAGTGTCTACAATGTGGAGGAGCTGAGGTATGTCTTTCCTGGCAATGATTGCTTGGTGGAGGTGTTGTTGCTGTTGGGGAATAATACCCTCCGGCTCGGGTTCCACTTCACCAGCGAGCGCTTCGTTGCTGGTGACGAGTGTGTGAGGCTGGAATCTTTTGGATCTGTAAGATTAGTTGGTGTTTTGCTTTCTCTAGATCTCGTGGGTTCTGGTGTAGGAGTCCGCTGCTTGGTGCCTCGGTCAGGAATGGTGGAGGTGCTGGCAGCTCGATGCAGAGAGATGGCTGGTGGGTTTGTGGTCTTCTAGTGGATGGATCTGCGCTTTGGTGTCATTGATTGCCGGCAACGTGCATTGGTCCAGGGTCAGGGGAGCATGGGGTGCGTCCCCGGCCGATGTTCCTTCATGGACGTGTTCTACTGTGGCTCGAATCAAAGCCTTGGTGCGATGGTGCTTCCTCTGGCCTTGGTGTTGCCATTCTCTCCCAACTCCGGCGGTGGCTTCGGTGACGAAGGAGGTGGACGACGAGCGGTGTCGACGGCAAGCACAAAAGATCCCAAGGGCTTCGTTGTAATTTTTACGGAGTATGTTGCTAGGGTCTTTTGTGTAAGTTTGGATGGACAGCTGTCCTCTCTACACCTATCTAGAAGGTGCCTGTTCCTTTGCTTGTATTTGTGCACTTTGCTATCATATTAATATAGGTACGTTTCAAAAAAGAAAGAAAGAAAAAGCAGCAGCGCCGGCAGGAGCAGCCAGCTTCGCTTAACACACGTTCCTCATCACTGATCAGCAGATTGTGATCCATGGTTAGCAGCAAGTGGCAGCATGTAGCACCCAGTTTTAAAGACAAAACCAGATACACACTATATGTGAGCCCAGGAAGTCAAATCTCACATATAGCCACAAATAAGGGTAATATCAAGAGACAATACTTATTACATAACGTTTTAGTAAAAAGAAAATAACCTCAGAGTAAAGACGGCGAAAAGTTGACTCCGATCTTCTGGCGAAGACTCCAAATCCATAGGGACGACTGACTGGTTGACCACAAGCCTAACTCCTCCAAACCAGCAATCTGGTACCCATCCAGGATTTTTATCCAAAGTATAGAAAAATAAAGCAAGCATAAGTACATGTCGTACTTAACAATTATATCATGGGGTTCATGAGGCTCAAAAGGGCTGACACTGGTTTACTGCGATTAGCTTTAATAGATCATCTTTTTAAGCAGTTGGGTGGCAAAGAATTTATCATTCCCATAAAACACATGATTAGGTAAACATAAATAATGTATAGCATAAACAGTTGATCATTAGTACCATTATCTATTAGTGATCATCTCTATTCCATAAGGGTCCAAGGCCGCTCGTGTCCGTGAGCACGGCTGTTATAATAGTTTTATACTCTGTAGAGGTTGTACACGTTCACTGTGAGTCGTGATTTACCCTTTCGCCCGAAGTAGCTATTCTCTTGACCCACTTCCAAGGAAGGTCGGCAGGGTTCACTATGAAGCCTTTCAAAGGATTCGTCTAACAAGTTAGGGCCACAAGGCGTATGTGGCCCATCTCTAGGAGTGGCACGCGTGGGCATCACAGCACGGTACACACTTCCCAGCAGCAAAGGAAACATACCCTGTGCCTGAAAGGTAACCACTAACAAGCTAGAAAAGATCCTCATACTGAGCTAAAGCCAGAGCCATATGGCCCTCACAGTTGTACTGTAAGTCCCGGATGATCGTTTACAGATAAGTCCTTAGGAAGAGGATTCTGAAGCATATAAACACTCCAGCCCCCTATTTCCATGTTACTAAAAAGTCATGTTTTAATGTTTATTGCATATACCATTAGTCAAGTTACAAGATCATGGTTTTGATTAAGCACTAGCAAAAACTATCCCATGCAATATCCCAAAGATATCAAGGAATCCAGGATATCAATTAGCTAGGGAATTTACTACAGTTGCCAAGGTAGACACATGCATCATGAATGAAATGATTAATGGTGAATAGGTATAAAGGATGGTCCCATGCTATACTTGCCTTACACATCGATCATTCGGTAAGCTCTATTCTTCGATGTCTTTCTTCTTCTTGGATCACCACGTGTATCTCACCGACTGAACGATCGTAGAACACCACACAAACATCCATACACATACATGCATAGCATACAATTGCATCTATATCAGAACAGTACACCAATCATAGAAAAATTAAGTAAAAGAGATTGAAATACGATTCTACGCATCGCTACGAACACACAGTCGTGAGAGCACGCTAATAGAAGCTACGATGAAAAAGATACATCTACCAAAAGATTTGCTTAATATGTGGAAAAGAAAACTATAGGATTCTTTTATGTTAACCGTATGAATTCATATACAAAAGATATTTTATAAACAATATGGATTGATCTAAGTCAATTTTAGATTTAAATTATAAAACAAAACTAAAACAAATCATATTTTATGTATAAAACCTAGTTGCATAATTATTAATCAAGATATGATTTAAACTATGATTTTCATGAAATAGTAATATAGTAAACATCATTACTAAAGCGTAGATCTCGTCGTTATGAAACAAACGCAACTTGAACGGACTATTTCAGAGTTAGAATGAATACGTTATGATTTAAATAAGTTTTACTTTAGTTAAATAATAGATTAAATCTACCCATAAATTTGAAATATTGGAAACAAGCCTAACAGTTGTATAAACATGTAGAAAATGTAAATACGGTCCTAACGCAATTCGAACGGGTCAAATCGGACTTAAAACGCAAAAGTTACGCATGAAATAAGATTCAGTGGCATTTATGTAAATATTTGAACTCATTTTTGAATTAAAACAATTAAAATTCTGAATTTAAATGTATTTTGGACTGGGCATACTATTTCTGGAAATTACAGGGTCTAAAGTGAATAAAAACAGGGCCTAAAAGAAATTATTTTGAACTGAGTTGGATTGCGGGTTGATTATTGGAAAACGCGGGGGCTAAATTGCAAACCGTGCAAGGCTTGACTGCGGTTTGACTCGTGGCTACTGACTGGGTGACACGCGATAGCACAGGATTGGTCTGGTGCACCATGTGGCGTGGAAGTGTGCGCTGACGCAGCGCCGTGGACCTAGTCGATGGCCACGGTGGACCGGTTATGTAACGAAGAGGTATGGGCTAATCACAGCCGTTCAACATAGATCTGACGGCGCAAGGTGAACGGGAGCAGCAGGTCGCCGGGGAAGATGCACACGGCGGCGGCGCCATGGCCAGCGGCGAGCCAAGCTTGGCGACGGGCGTCGGAGGGGGCGTTCTGGACCTCCCTGGGTCAAACCGAGCACACTAGAACGATCTATGAGCAATCGCGAACATGTTCGGATGCAAACCGAGGGCGGGAATAGCGCGTCGGGATGATGGCCTGTGGCGGCGCCATTGCCGGTGTGATGGGAGCTCGCTGTTACGGTGTTCTAGGGCGTAATACGATGAATAGAGGGAATAAGGAGATGGAGAAGCTCACTGCGAGGCCAACAGCGACGGCCACGACATCCGAGAAGGCTCCGACGGCTTGGGTCGACGACGGCGGTGGTGTCTGGAGAGAGAGGGAGGTGCGGGTGAGTTGTAATCCGGGCAAAACAAGGCCAAAACATAAAATCGATGATACCTACGGGCGTGGTGAAACAAGGCGAAGCTCGAGGTCACGTCGGCGTCGAGGTTTGCGCTCGGGAGTGGAGGATTCACCGGCGACAGTGAGTTGCTTGAGCGCAGCTAGGAAAAGGGAGAAGGAGAGGGGAGAAGAAGGGGTGTGGCTCGGTTGGAGCTTTATAGGCGGGCAGTGCGCAGAGAAAAGGAAGGGGAGCGTGGCTGATTGGCCACTTTCCTTGCGTGGGCGCTGGTGGCTTACCATGCACGGCTGCGCCTACGGCGGGCGGCTGGGAAGGAAAGGAGCATCGGGGAAGAAGGAAAGTGGAGGGAGGCGGCGCTGACGTGCGGGCCTCGTGGTGCAGTGAGAGCAAAGCGCGTGCGGGCGGCTGGCGGCGTCTGACCGAGCGGGCCGGGGCGCGAGCGAGTGCGGGTGCACGCTGACGAGCGGGTCCCACGGTGCAGTGAGGGGAAGGGGAGCGGAGCGTATGCGGCCGTGGGCACTGGGGCATGCCGAAGCGGTGTGGGCCGCCAGTTGGGCCGCGGTGCTGAAGCAGAGGTAGGCACGGAGAAGGCCAAGCAGGCCACGCGGGAAGGCCATGCGTGGAAGAAGGGAAAGAGGGGTTGTGTGGCTGGGCTGATCAGCAGCAGGCTGACGCCGGGAAGGGGAGCAGAGCAGGCCAAGGGGAGGAGGAAAAGGAAGGGACAGCTGGGCCAATTCCTGGCTAGGCTGAAAGAAGATGAAGTTTTTCCAAATTAAATTCTTTTCTATTTCTAATCTTCCAATTCTAAGCTAAATTCAAATCCAATTCGAATATGGTTTCAAATATACTTTCCCATTCAATAAAAATGGACAATTCTATTAGGCTTTCCAAGATAAACTTTACAACTTTAAAAATACTTTTATTTTCTAATTTTCTTTTCTTTCTTTTCTTTTATTTCAAAGCCATTTTCAAACTCTTTTCAAAAACATTCCAATTTACTTTGGAGTTTTGGATCAACACCATCCATCACAATAAATAAGATGCAATAGCATGTATGCTCACACATGTTACTACCTTATGTTGAATTTTAAATTAATGAAAATCTTTATTTCCTATATTTCATGTGCACAAAAATTCATAAATAAATCATTTGAACTCTATTTCAAAAGAGGCAATTTTTAGGGTGTTACAATTCTATCCCCTTAAGATGAATCTCGTCCTCGAGATTCGGAAGATGTCGACTAAGAGATGAGAATACTCTGTCCTTGGATTCTTCTTTACTTCCTCGTATAGTTCCATTGTCTTGCGTTGATAAAGATCCACATTACTTTGCACACCTGTTGACCTTACTCCAAGTAATTTGCCTAACTAATTCCAAAATTTTGACAAGTACCTTGAACAACTCTCAGGTAACCCTAATCACTAGGCCATAATTCTCTTTTCTCATATGTTCACCTTTCAACAAGGCTTCCTTATCTTCTTGGTCCGAAAGATGATCAACCTTCAATCTTCAAAACATTATTGATCCTGGTTAAGTTGCTTGAACTGAGAATACAACTCTTAATCCTTAGTGTTACTCAAACCTTCTTAGCATGATTCTCTGTTGCTAAGGGTATCGACCATGACTTCGCTTCTCAAAGTGATAGCACTTTTTTGAGCCATAGTCAATCTCATTCCAACGAGGTTTTTACAAGCTCAAGACTAACTTGGTGAAGATGTCCTATATACTCTTGTGATCCTCCTAGATATTACTTTTACCTTCAAGAAGATGGTACTTCCATGCTTCGCAATGGATAACTCCAAATAATAGGTTAGTTCAACTCACGCTTATAAGGACATATCCTACACCTTCACAAGATGCATTATGGTAGATACAAAGCTCTCGTCCTGATCTAACAAAGCTAATACCTAGATTTTACGTTAACCTCTTCTTGGATTTCTTCAAATACTTGACTGAGGTTTCTCGATCCAAACTAACTTAAAAGCTTCTTCAGTAGATTTATCAACATCTTGCTGGTCTTGGATAAACCTTTCTTGGACTTCTAACCAAAACTCATTGAAACTCTAAGTTCCTCTTGAACCTTTGGGTACCACCACGCTTTCGCTGCGCACTCTGATTTTCGCTGTGCAAACTCAAACGTATGATACTTCATCTTACCAATTCTTCCACTTGACTACCCCCCTTAAGATAAGGTAAAGTAGGGGATACCAAAGTATAGCTTGCATCGTCTTGTGATTGAAGTCTACTGTTGTTCAGGATTTCCTCAGGGTTTTTGATCATCTGAAATCAGAGATATGAACCGATAAAGACAGGCAACTCCAAAGACGGGATAGGAAAAACAGAAGAAAACCATAACCCAACTATTTATTTTATTAATCCTTATACCTTAAACCTATGAACTAAATGAAATTGTGGGAACACCCAACAAGATCATTGCAATCATTACAAAGATTCAAAGCAAGCATAAACATAATGACAATTCAACAAGACAGTAAAGATGCACAACTCAATTATCGACTCAACTTGTGATACTATCATTTTTATTACATAAAGGGGCACAAATTCCTAATTCTTAAAAATGGCATGATTATAGGGACATCTCTCGCATGGGAGCTACACGTCATCCACTACATCAATTTCATCATGGGCTTCCTTTGTATTGTGTGTCACCATCACTTGCTGGTGGTAGTCCTGTATTGACCTAACTCTGGCTACCTCCATGGCATAATTGTTGATTCTCCTGTGGGCAAGATTTAACATAATGTCCTTCCTGCTAGCAATGATAACACTTCCTCTTAGCTGGATCTTTTGTGATGTCATACTCCACAGAATTGTTGCTTAGAGTATTGTTAGCTTGCTGACTCTATAAGTTCGTCTTTGTTTAACTAGACCGCTTTTTAGCTCGCTTGATCTTTCGGGGTTGAAACTCCATGTAGGTGATTGTCCACCCATCTATGCATACCTCATGTGGAAAGAGTGGAGTAACCTTAGCTTGAGAAACTTCTAATTCTTTAGAGTTTGAGTTTAACTGACTAGGGATTGGAGTTGGATGTGATAATGTAATAGAACTTAAATGTTGATTGCTTCCTAATTCTGACTCTGGTGAGACCTCCTTTCTCTTCTTATCCACATTGTCCTCAGGTACAGGCTGAATACCTTCATACTCAATTCTGTCTCCTGACGGTGTTGTTAGAAGCACTGAACGCTGGGCATACTTGATCACTCCTTTACAAGCAGATAGCCATCCTATTCCAAGAATGACATCAATGTCTACTAACTCTAATACAATAAGGTTTGCTTCAAATTTTACTCCTTTGATGTTAAGACTAACTCTTGGGCATATGCGGTTTGCCTTCATTTCTCCTCTTGGGGACTTAACTATCACTGGTTTCCTCATCGGAAGCGTAGCTATCTTATGTTCCTTTACGTATGCACTAGAGATAAATGAATGTGAAGCTCTGGGGTCAAACAGTACTGTGGCGGAAGCTGAGTTTATTGGAATGAAACCATACACAACCTCCTTAGCTCCATGAGTGGTCATCATATCCACATTATTCAATCTTCCTTGGATGTAGTTTCTCTTTGCTTTACTTCCTTGCTCCTGTTTCTTCTGGACCTTCTGTTCTTGCTTCTGCTATGGGTGATCTTGGCATTCATGTGCCATTCTTCCAATATCTTTATTGGACTTCATATTCTTCCAAGCTTCTACTACTTGTCTCTTCACTAGTCCCTTTGGTATGTTGGTTTGACCTTGTGGCAAGCACTATTGAAAACTCCTAGGTTGAGTCATTCCTTCTGGTGCTTGTTGTTGCATAGCTACAAACTTCTCCTTGTTGAATGCAGTCAAGGGCAACGTAGCTTGGTCCTCCTGACCTTTGATACCGATGGTCTCCTTATTATGATCCATCTATATAGACAAGGATAGAGGATTGAGAATAGAGACAAAGTTTTCATAACAGACAGAGGCTGAAGTGAGCATAAATTTTAGCAAATAACAAGGTTGGAGAGAAAACAAGAATTAAGTAAGATAAAAAGCATGCTAAATGTCTAGTTCTATCTAGGCTTGCGTCTTATAGTCAGCATTGCTCCGATACCACTTTGTAGCACCCGATTTTAAAGACAAAACCAGATACACACTATATGTGAGCCTAGGAAGTCAAATCTCACATATAGCCACAAATAAGGGTAATATCAAGAGACAATACTTATTACATAACGTATTAGTAAAAAGAAAATAACCTCAGAGTAAAGACAGCGAAAACTCAACTCTGATCTTCTGGCGAAGACTCCAAATCCACAGGGACGACTGACTGGTTGACCACAAGCCTAACTCCTCCAAACCAGCAATCTGGTACCCATCCGGATTTTTATCCAAAGTATAGAAAAATAAAGCAAGCGTAAGTACATGTCGTACTTAACAATTATATCATGGGGTTCATGAGGCTCAAAAGGGCTGACACTGGTTTACTACGATTAGCTTTAATAGATCATCTTTTTAAGTAGTTGGGTGGCAAAGCATTTATCATTCCCATAAAACACATGATCAGGTAAACATGAATAATGTATAGCATAAACAGTTGATCATTAGTACCATTATCCATTAGTGATCATCTCTATTCCATAAGGGTCCAAGGCCACTCGTGTCCATGAGCATGGCTGTTATAACAGTTTTATACTCTGTAGAGGTTGTACACGTTCACTATGAGTCGTGATTTACCCTTTCGCCTGAGGTAGCTATTCTCTTGACCCACTTCCAAGGAAGGTCAGCAGGGTTCACTATGAAGCCTTTCAAAGGATTCGTCTAACAAGTTAGGGCCACAAGGCGTATGTGGCCCATCTCTAGGAGCGGCACGTATGGGCATCGCAGCATGGTACACACTTCCCAGCAGCAAAGGAAACATACCCTATGCCTGAAAGGTAACCACTAACAAGCTAGAAAAGATCCTCATACTGAGCTAAAGCCAGAGCCATATGGCCCTCATATTTGTACTATAAGTCCCGGATGATCGCTTATAGATAAGTCCTTAGGGAGAGGAATCTGAAGCATATAAACACTTCAGCCCCCTATTTCTATGTTACTAAAAAGTCATGTTTTAATGTTTATTGCATATACCATTAGTCAAGTTACAAGATCATGGTTTTGATTAAGCACTAGCAAAAACTATCCCATGCAATATCCCAAAGATATCAAGGAATCCAGGATATCAATTAGCTAGGGAATTTACTACAGTTGCCAAGGTAGACACATGCATCATGAATGAAATGATTAATGGTGAATAGGTATCAAGGATGGTCCCATGCTATACTTGTCTTACACACCGATCCTTCGGTAAGCTCTATTCTTCGATGTCTTTCTTCTTCTTCTTGGATCACCACGTGTATCTCACTGACTAGACGATCGTAGAACACCACACAAACATCCATACACATACATGCATAGCATACAATTGCATTTATATCAGAACAGTACAGCAATCATAGAAAAATTAAGTAAAAGAGATTGAAATATGATTCTACGCATCGCTACGAACACACAGTCGCGAGAGCACGCTAATAGAAGCTACGATGAAAAAGATACATCTACCGAAAGATTTGCTTAATACGTGGAAAAGAAAACTATAGGCTTCTTTTATGTTAACCGTATGAATTCATATACAAAAGATATTTTATAAACAATATGGATTGATCTAAGTCAATTTTAGATTTAAATTATAAAACAAAAGTAAAACAAATCATATTTTATGTATAAAACCTAGTTGCATAATTATTAATCAAGATATGATTTAAACTATGATTTTCATGAAATAGTAATATAGTAAACATCATTACTAAAGCGTAGATCTCGTCGTTATGAAACAAACGCAACTTGAACGGACTATTTTAGAGTTAGAATGAATAAGTTATGATTTAAACAAGTTTTACTTTAGTTAAATAATAGATTAAATCTACCCATAAATTTGAAATATTGGAAACAAGCCTAACAGTTGTATAAACATGTAGAAAACATAAATACGGTCCTAACGCAATTCGAACGGGTCAAATCGGACTTAAAACGCAAAAGTTACGCATGAAATAAGATTCAGTGGCATTTATGTAAATATTTGAACTCATTTTTGAATTAAAACAATTAAAATTCTGAATTTAAATGTATTTTGGACTGGGCATACTATTTCTGGAAATTATAGGGTCTAAAGTGAATAAAAACAGGGCCTAAAAGAAATTATTTTGAACTGAGTTGGATTGCGGGTTGATTATTGGAAAACGCGGGGGCTAAATTGCAAACCGTGCAAGGCTTGACTGCGGTTTGACTCGTGGCTGCTGACTGGGTGACACGTGGTAGCACAGGATTGGTCCGGTGCACCATGTGGCGTGGGCGTGGGCGCTGACGCAGCGCCGTGGACCTAGTCTATGGCCACGGTGGACCGGTTATGTAACGAAGAGGTATGGGCTAATCACAGCCGTTCAACACAGATCTAACGGCGCAAAGTGAACGGGGTCAGCAGGTCGCCGGGGAAGATGCACATGGCGGCGGCGCCATGGCCGACGGCGAGCCAAGCTTGGCGGCGGGCGTCGGAGGGGGCGTTCTGGACCTCCCTGGGTCAAACCGAGCACACCAGAACGATCTACGAGCAATCGCGAACACGTTCGGATGCAAACCGAGGGCGGGAATAGCGCGTCGGGATGACGGCCCATGGCGGCGCCATTGCCGGTGTGATGGGAGCTCGCTGTTACGGTGTTCCAGGGCGTAATACGATGAATAGAGGGAATAAGGAGATGGAGAAGCTCACTGCGAGGCCAACAGCGACGGCCGCGACGTCCGAGAAGGCTCCGACGGCTTGGGTCGACGGCGGCGGTGGCGTCTGGAGAGAGAGGGAGGTGCGGGTGAGTTGTAATCCGGGCAAAACAAGGCCAAAACATAAAATCGGTGATACCTACGGGCGCAGTGAAACAAGGCGAAGCTCGAGGTCACGTCGGCGTTGAGGTTTGCGCTCGGGAGTGGAGGATTCACCGGCGACAGTAAGTTGCTTGAGCGCGGCCGGGAAAAGGGAGAAGGAGAGGGGAGAAGGAGGGGTGCGGCTCGGCTGGAGCTTTATAGGCGGGCGGTGCGCAGAGAAAAGGAAGGGAAGCGGGGCTGATTGGCCGCTTTCCTTGCGTGGGCGCTGGTGGCTTACCATGCACGGCTGCGCCTACGGCGGGCGGCTGGGAAGGAAAGGAGCATCGGGGAAGAAGGAAAGTGGAGGGAGGCGGCGCTGACGTGTGGGCCCCACGGTGCAGTGAGAGCAAAGCGTGTGCGGGCGGCTGGCAGCGTCTGACCGAGCGGGCCGGGGCGCGAGCGAGTGCGGGTGCGCGCTGACGAGCGGGTCCCACGGCGCAGTGAGGGGAAGGGGAGCGGAGCGTATGCGGCCGTGGGCGCTGGGGCATGCCGAAGCGGTGCGGGCCGCCAGCTGGGCCGCGGTGCTGAAGCAGAGGCAGGCGCGGAGCAGGCCGAGCGGGCCACGCGGGAAGGTCGTGCGCGGAAGAAGGGAAAGAGGGGGAGTGCGGCTGGGCTGATCAGCAGCGGGCTGACGCCGGGAAGGGGAGCGGAGCAGGCCAAGGGGGGGGGGGGGAGGAAAAGGAAGGGGCAGCTGGGCCGATTCCTGGCTGGGCTGAAAAAGATGAAGTTTTTTCGAATTAAATTCTTTTCTATTTCTAATCTTCCAATTCTAAGCTAAATTCAAATCCAATTCGAGTATGGTTTCAAATATACTTTTCCATTCAATAAAAATGGACAATTCTATTAGGCTTTTCAAGATAAACTTTACAACTTTAAAAATACTTTTATTTTCTAATTTTCTTTTCTTTCTTTTCTTTTATTTCAAAGCCATTTTCAAACTCTTTTCAAAAACATTCCAATTTACTTTGGAGTTTTGGATCAACACCATCCATCACAATAAATAAGATGCAACAATATGTATGCTCACACATGTTACTACCTTATGTTGAATTTTAAATTAATGAAAATCTTTATTTCCTATATTTCATGTGCATAAAAATTCATAAATAAATCATTTGAACTCTATTTCAAAAGAGATAATTTTTAGGGTGTTACACGGCACACACCGGCCTGTTTGGATCGGTACCCAAAAACGACGCCCGGGCCAGACAGCTTTCCCCGGCCATCGATTTTCAGCGCCTGAGGCTGGATCGACCTGCCTGGGCGGGGCTCCCCAGGCAAGGCCGCCATCCAAACAAGCCTGGGCCTGATGCAGTTGAGGCCAGGCTCGACATGCATGCGTACACGGGCAGGGGCGATCTCTCCAAGGCCGCCAGGTCCGGCCGCCTTCGGTGCGGCATGCAGAGAACACCGGCAATAAGCCAGCCAAACCAACAACCTGTTCGGCTAGAATAAAACGATCGTAAAACCAAAACAGTATTTTTCTCTCATACAAACTAATCAGCAGTACTTCTCAACGAAGGGCCTAGCCTGCCGAACAGGACAACACGGTGCCTGCGTCCATGTCAATTGGCAAGTTGCTGGCAGCTGCACACCAGAAGCCACGGGGACGCTCGTCATCCCGTACCTGGATCGAGCCGTGAAATTATATATATAGCGAGAGAGGGTACACGCGCGATCGACCTGGCCGGTCTACACCGCGGCGTACGTACGTACGTGTCAGCCGCAGCTATGGGTTAGGTTCGGTAAGACGTGCGCCACGCCACCTAGGAATCAGCCGGCGCTGCCTGGCACAGTAGCCTCACGTGCCGCACGGGCACCGGCCGACCGGCGTATCTCTCGCTGGCGATCGCGCCTCCTCCGTTCCGGGGCACCGCCGCCCCGAGACTTGTCGCACGTCGCTAGCTAGCCCGTGGACCACCTGACGCAGGGAACTGGATGTCTGGACCGGACGATCGATGCAGGAGGGAAGCGTAGCGCACCCATTCCCTGACGCGGGGGCGTACAACGCAGTGGTAGAAGCAGCCACTCCATACGGGCTCGGCCATAATGAGCTGACGCGGCACGCAGCAGCGGTGCTTACCCTCCGCACCTCCCCTTCGCATATACCGATCGGTGCCGAGGCACGGCAGAGTCCATGCTCTAGGTGGAGTGGAGAGTGGAGAATTGGGAGTTTCGGTAGGTGCAGTAGAAATGGGGTGAAAAGAGAGAGAGAAATCGAGAGGAACACAGCCGCACAGGCACCAGATTTGACAGCATCTGTGACAGGCTTTGAGCCCCCACAAATGGAGGCAGCGCGGCGCAGAGCTTCCGTTCCAGCCGCGCCGACCGCGGCTTTCTCGGGCGCAACGACGCCCGCCCTTGCCCGGCTGCCCCCGTAAACAAATCCCCAGCGAAAACGACCGGCCGGCCCTGTTAGCTCGTCCCAATCCCAATTCGCATGCCGTGCGCCGATTCGGACCGGAGCCAGCCGAGATCGGGGGATCCCATCCCGCGTCCGCCGCCGTGTCGTCTCCAGCGAGCGGGATCGAACTGTTGGTGGCGCGGCGCGCTGATTTGTTGTGATGACGACGAGACGAGCCAGGCCAGGCAGGCATATGTCAGCAACCGTGCTACTGCAGCCACAAGTCTGAAGGAGATCATGATCGACGATGGCCAGCCTGAAGATGACGAGCACATTCAGGTAGAGCTTGGGCCACATCGAGGAAGGCGTGAACGTAGGCCCAACAATGGTGTCTATGGGCCCGAGTGGGAGTGAGCACAATAGCTAGCAAGGAGCCGTGTGCATCTGGTATATGTAACCCGAGAGGGAGTGAGGGGAGGATAACAAAAATTATGAACAAATTTCTGCAACCCAAGCACTCTTCCTTCTATCGCTAAGAACTCATCCTTCGTCCGATTCGTGCTTGTTCCTCTGTGGCTTCCTCTTGTTGATTGCTATTCTTCCTCCCTTCCATTGCCTGCTTACATCTGGTATCAGACTTCCTTCGATTCTCCTTCCGTCCTCTGCATTCACTCTTCAATCTCCGAATCGTAGATTACTTGCAAATGCCTTGGGTTGTCGAGTTCGATTCGCCGCTGCGATTCCGATCTCCGTAATTCCCCGGCAAGCGAGTAATCCGATTCGGTTGTCGGCTCTGGTTCACAGCACTCCACCACCACCGCCACCACTGCCGCTGCCACACCCGCACTACACCTGGTTCGCTCGCAGTCGAGGCGCCATGAATCCCGACTCCAAGTTGCTGCTGGATGAGATGAACCGCCTCTTCAACGAGCAGAAGACACAGATCGAGCACCGATTCACGGAATCGGATCGGAAGCTGGAGGAGCGTCTCACCAACAGCAGTCGCGACCTGGATCAGCGTTTCAGCGAGGTGGATAATGCCTTCACCAAGCGCCTCACTGAGGTCGACGACAACATCTCCAAGCGCTTCGCCGATTTCGACCTCAACTAGGAGCGCCGCGTCACCAACTCGGAGATCCGCTAGAACGCCCTCATCACCGAAGCTGAACAGCGCCAGGAGGGCCGCATCACCACCATCGTCAAGGCGGCGAGCGAGCTGGAGTCATGGCGCCATGCATCGGAGGGTGCCGTGGACGACCTCAAGCTGAAGGTGGACAAGCTCACCAAGTACTGGGATCGATCGCTCCTCGACAACGCTGCGGCGTCGACAGGCGTGATCTCCCACATACCACCTCCGTTGGAGCATACCGCCGCGCGGCCTTGTGCGGGAACATCGGCTGCTCGGCCCAGCGGGCACCACGACACATTGATTACACGGGCGGATGGTATTGGGGAGAATTCCACCCAATCCCATTCCCCGGTCAATGGTACGCACACTGAAACCAACCCCGAGCAGTCTCTGTTTCATGGTGTTGCTTATGATGAACATACTTGTATCCATCCCAATGAAACCACTCAAACCAATCTAGGTAAGCTACCCAAGCAAAATTTCCCAATCTATGAGGGTGAGATGACTCGCCTGTGGGTCTCTCGGGCCGAGGACTACTTCGGCATGTATGAAGCACCTTCACGCCAATGGGTTAAAATCTCGCGCATGAACTTTCATGGGGCTACTGTGCGTTGGATTGAATCCATTCCCCAGCCTGATCGCATTCCTTGGCCTGACTTCTGCATGATGCTCCATGACCGCTTTGGCCGTGACCAACGTGACAAGTTGGTACGCCAAATGTTTCATATCTCCCAAACTTCAACTGTCACTGCCTATGTTGAAAGCTTCTCCACACTTTTTGATCAGCTCAAAGCATACCGACCCAATCCTGATATGCACTATTTCACCACTCGATTCGTGGATGGATTACGGGATGACATTAGGATGGTCGTTACTTTACAGCGTCCTTCTACACTCGATACTGCGTATTCGTTGGCTTTGTTGCAGGAAGAAGTCGCTGCATCTGTGTTGAAGACTGACAGCACTAGGCCGGGATTCAGGCCTTATCACAAGCTGGCAATTACAATACCCAAGCCAAATGCAGCTGACAAGCCGTTACCTGAAAAGACCTCACCCAAGAGCTCTGATGACAAGCTATCTACCCTTCGAGCCTATCGCCGTGCTAGAGGCTTATGTGAAGTCTGTGCTGAAAAATGGACGAGGGGCCACAAATGTGCAGCTACCGTGTCATTGCAAGCGATGCAGGAAGTGTGGGATTTCTTTAGCATTGAGCAATCTCCTGATGATGCCGAAGATTCTGATGAGCAGTACTGCTGGCCTTGTCTCATGAAGCCAGGATAGGATCACATAGCCACCTGGAAGGGTCGAGATGGCGATTAGAGGGGGGTGAATATTTTTTCTAAAACTCAATCGCGTCGGCTAACCGATACAAATGCGGAATTAAAACTATCGGTCTAGCCAAGACTATACCCCACTATATATGTTCACTAGCACCTTTCAAAGATAACAATTATGCAATAAATGTGCCGGGCTAGCTAGAGCTCTCTTAATCAATTCTAGGAGCAAGGTCACACAAACCTATGCCACTAGTACTTTAAGCAATGAGGGAGCTCCTACACATGCTAGTAAGCAAAAGCACAAAGCTAACTAAGCTCACTAGTAATGCTCAATAACAAGGCAACCAATGCCTAATTAGAGAGCGCAAATACTTAGCTACACAAACTAAGCAATGTGACTAACAAGGTTACTAAAACCAAATTAGCCACGCACGGGAGCTACTTTTATGCTACACAAGCAAGAAGATAATTAGCAAGCTACACAAGCTATCTAATCATAAGAGCAACTACACAAGCTTAATATATATAAAGGTAATTGCAAGCTTGTGTAATGGGGATGCAAACCAACGGGAAGAACAAAGTTGACACGATGATTTTTCTCCCGAGGTTCACGTGTTTGCCAACACGCTAGTCCCCATTGTGTCGACCGCTCACTTGGTGGTTCGGCGGCTAATTAGCATCACCCGCTAAGCCCGCACGTCGGGCGCCGCAAGAACCTACCCCGGAAGTAAGGGTAGCCCAATGACACGCTTTACTAAAGTTGCCCTTCGCGGCTCCCGTGGGGCGAGCACAATGCCCCTCACAAGCACTTCTCCGGAGCGCCGCACAAGCTTCTTGCGCGCTTCGATGGAGACCACCACCAAGCCGTCTAGGAGGTGGCAACCTCCAAGAGTAACAAGCACCACCGGCTTGCAACTCGATCACCTAGTGCCACTCGATGCAACCTCACGATACAATCGCACTAGAATCGCTCACTCACATAATCGAATGATCACTATCAAGTATATGTGTGATGGAGGGCTCCCAAGCACTCACAAGCATGGACACTAAGTCTCCTTAGGTGCTCAACACCAGCCATGGCCGAAGGCCACTTCTATTTATAGCCCCAAGGGCTAAACTAGCCGTTACCCCTCCACTGGGCAAAAATCGGGCCGACCGGACGCTCCGGTCGTGTTGACCAGATGCTGGACCGCAGCGTCTGGTCGCCCACAGACGGCCACGTGTCCTGATTCCAACGGTCACTTGACCTAGCGTCCGGTCGTTTCCAGTAAGGTACCAGACATGACCGGACGTGTCCGATCGCACGTGATCGGACGCAACCCAGCGTCCGGTCACACTCCAGCTTCTGCGTCACCATACGTCAGCCTGACCAGACGCACCCTGCCAGCGTCCAGTGCTTTTAGACCCAACGTCCGGTCAGTTGACCGACGCCAGCATCTTTGCGATCAACTCGTTTTCACTTCTAACTTCTTCACCCTTACTCCAATGTGCCAACCACAAGAATTTACATCCAGCGCAATAGAAAATAGGCATTCTATTTTCTCGAAAACACCGAATCCCAAACCCATCTCAACCCTGCAAACACCACCTCCTTTGTAAATGTGCCAACACCACCAAGCGTACACCACCATGTGTATGTGTGTTAGCTTTTCACAATCATTTCCCAAAGGATGTTAGCCACTCAACTTGCCACGCCACTCGATCCTAGCGATGATGCAAAGTTAGATCACTCGAGTGGCACTAGATGACCGATATGTAAACAAGTTTGCTCCTCTTGATAGTACGGCCATCTATCCTAAACCCGGTCATAAACTTCTCTACACACCTATGACCGGTGAAATGAAATGCCCTAGGTTATACCTTTGCCTTGCGCATTCCATTCCATCTCCTTCAATGTCGATGCAACACATGCACCAACACGATCAATAATGATATAATCCACTTCATATCATCACGTGATCATATTGGTTCATCGATCTTGACTTTACTTGCTCTTCACCGTTGCCATCGTCCATCAGCGCCAAGTCTTGCTCAAGCTTCACCGCCACGCGGTCCATCACTCCAAAGCCTTCAACTTGCCCTTCACGCTTGCAACCGGTCCATCAAGCCAAGGCTTGTCTTGATCTTCTCCACCTTGATCACATGACTCAATGTCATGTCTCATGTGCATTTAAGCTCCTTCATCATCACATGTGTGAGCTTTGCAACATTTCCAAGCCATTTTCACCTTTATGGCATATGTTGCTTACACACATGTACCTATGGACTAATCACCTGTGTATCTCACATAAACATAATTAATCCACCTAAGTTGTCACTCAATTACCAAAACCAAACAAGGACCTTTCAATCTCTCCCTTTTTGGTAATTGATGACAACTCTACAAAGATATGGAAATTAAGCACTTTTGGATTCATGTTGCTTTCCTAAGCAATTTTACCATGTGAAAATGATTTTGGACAAGTTTCATGAACCCCAAATGGTAGCAATTGCCCCCCTATATGTGCTAAGAGTTTGGATTGTAGCTTGCACATATGCATAGATTAAAAATGTGGGAGAGTAATTACTATAAAATGATGCTAAGGTATATAGAATAAACCTTTGAAGCGTGTACCAATTGGAGTTGCACATTTAAGTTCATCCTTAGCACCATGGTTAGCTAGATATCACTTGGCAATAAAAGCACTAGATACCTCATGAGATCAACATTAAAATCAAGGTACTAGCATTACTTAAAGAATATACCAAGTGTCTAGCTATCATCCTATGCATGCTAGTTATCAAATCATCATTCAAGTTCTATAACTAGCATACACCACACAAGCATGCATATTGAATTTGAAAACTTATGCAATGCAAGCAAGCACATGAATATGCACATATCAAATGCAATCAATCAAAGTTCATGAGCTTGCTCCCCCTACTTGTGTGCTTCTCTTGTCCAAGAATTTTGATCCATCTCTTTTCTTCAAAGTTGCTCCCTCTTTGTCCATGTCCAACCTCTATTTCTTTTATATCTCATATCTCCCATTGTACAATCTCTCCCCCATTCAATCAAGCTTTCATATCTTTGTACAATCTCTCCCCCTTTGTCATCAATTTCCATAAAAGGTGTGCTTCTCATTGATGCAAAGGTATGCATTTTGGGTAGATGGTTGAGGCTTGAATCTTGCATTTTTTATGGACATCACTTGATTGTTGGAATGACACCATAAGTAGATACCATTTAGAATTTGCAACTTGTACTACTTGTATCTTATCATTCTTATGCATGGGTCATCCATTTTATACACTTAAGTTCTTGTAGGTGAGGGATGCATTCTTCATTTTATGATCACTTAAAGTTGAGGATCACTTGTGGAACCATCGTTTTTTATGATTGATACCAATTGTAGGATACCAATTGAAGGTGTGATATCTTTTTAAAGATTTTTCTAGTGTGGAACCACTTGTTGGATTTATCAAATTTTAATCATTTTCTTGAATATTTGTTATCTTTATGAGTACCACTTATAGGATATCACTTGTGAGTTGATCTAGACATCACTTATAAAATCTTGATGAAATACTTGAGTCTAGATACCACTTGAAATATACAAACTAGATATCCATCTGTATTGTTATCTTGTGCTTGTACTCTTATCACTATCATGAGCTTCTATGATTGACTTGAACTAAAATGATTTGCCTAAACTTCCAAGTTCGGTTTGAACCAATGACAAGCTTCTTCACACCTCTTGCAAGGGTTATCTTGCCAATGTTGTACTTATCACTTGTTAGCAATCCAAATTAAGTCAAGTACTTGGGTTCACTAGCTCATGAATAAATTCATGTACTAACCACTAGATCAAGTAATCATTTAAACAATAGTGGTAGGCTATGAATTTAAACATTTTATTTGTTATGCATGATCCTATAAAGCATATACTATATACACTAACCACATACTAGTAAGGGATGAAATGATCATGCACATTACAATGATACCTTTGCTATGTTGGAGTAGAGGATAGTCACATAGATTCCAATTCATTACTCCAATAGCAATGTGAAATCCAATTTGAAGCTTGGTGAAGACCAATAGATACTAATTTGAATTTCATTCTTCACTCATATGACATGAATACCACTTATGATCAAGTGCACTTTCTTGTTGTGGTTGACTTGCTTCATCTTTTGATCTTAGCTTGCATGAGAGCATCAATGTGAGAATACCACTAGAAATATCATGACTACCTCTCTTTTGGGTGTTGCTTGCTTTTCTTGATCAACCCTTTTGATTGCTTCAACTAAGCATCTCAAATGTCCCTTGGATCACCACTTTCATGTTAGCCTTCCAAGTACCACACTTGATTTACCTACTCATAGGTGGCAAGCCCCTACACTAGAGAGAAGTGACCTCTCTCTAAAAACCATTGTTGACACTCACTTTAAATAACTTGATTGATTGATCAAGTGATGGACTTAACTTGATGAGTAACCTTGATTCCTTCTTTAAGTCCTTTTCTTTCTTCTTGTTTAAGTTCTTTTCTTTCTACCAAATGATTTCCAATAGTCACTAGAACTTAAACTTCAACTTCATCTTGAGTTTGATCTTGATCTTCCAATTTGAGTACCGAATGTGTGCAAAGTACACTCCACAATCAAATAGCCTTGTACTCATATCTTGTCATGCTTCTAGATTATTTCAAAACCAAACTTAGGTACCTCAAACACTTGTAAACATGTTTCCAACTTGAGGACCTTTCAATCAAAGTGACTCTAGATCAATCCAATACATGTCACTTTTCTGGCAGATTCTGTACTCTTCAAAGAACTAAACATATTTCTCAAAGTACAAATCCAAATACCATGAAATTTGGTGGAGATGAGCTTTACTAAGTTATCTAGCAGCCATAAAAATTTTAGCTTCATTTGATCTCATATGAACTGCCAAATTTTAATTCTTTCACCACTGCTACATGCTGACAACTTCTGCACTATAGCTGACAAGAACCACTCCAAAACCGAAGCATTTCTTATCCAATTTCCATGAAATTTCTACAGCATCTCATACCATAAGTCTAGAGCATGTACACAAATTTTCATGTCAATCCAATAGGTTTTGATCACTCAAACATGGCTAAGACCACATCTAGCTCAGATTTTGTAATATAGGACAGATTTCAACAATTGAGCTATACTTCATTAAATATGAATCAAACTTAAAACTAACTTGTTAGAATACTTCCATAAGATATATATCCATTCAAACATCTTACTAAATGTCATCTTATGAACTTATCCAACACAAATCAATCCAAACTTGACTACTAATCAACTTATCCATTCAAACATCTCATAGCAAGCAACATTGCATATTTATCCAATTCAATCAACTCATATGCACCCAAATGAAATGATCTACAAGAGATATACCTTGGTTTGCTCATGATCATCCAATTAGGCAAGCTTCAACTCAATTATTTGCAAGTCATCAAATATATTCAATGAATCACCAACAACTTGAATATGACACTTGTATGTTGTAGCACATTTGGACTTTACTCAATTATCATGGCATTGGGATGATGATCATCACTTAGCAATACTTGGCTTAATTACATGATCAACAAGATGAATATCATTTGAACTAAGCCTCCAATACCGATGGTACCTACAATCAATCATCCACTTTTTGATGGTACCCAAACAAGTTTGGGTCCTCTCAAGTTAGGAGCAACATACTTAGGCAACACTTTAGTATGAGTAGCGGGATGTTTTGCAATTGCAACCAATAAGGTACCATTGCCATCCTTCCTAAGCATAGAATCATCATCAATTGAAATAGGCTTAGGAGTGTTACCTAGGGGACATGAATGTGCCATGTGTCCCCTTTCCCGACATGAGTAGCACTTTCTCTTTGATTGAGCCTTCTCTTCCTTGCTCATGTGGTGCTTCTCATTGCTTTGCCTCTCATGGATTGCTTGAGCCTTCTTCTTAAGCTTGGTAGGACACTTAGAGGCAAAGTGTCCCATACTTCCACACTTGAAGCACTTGATGTGAGCATAGACTTTCTTCTCATCTTCATTCTTGCTCATCATCTTGGCATCTTGGATTTGCATTTGATGCCTTGCTTTTCCACCCCTTCTTGTTTTCTTCTTCTTCATCATCAAGTCACTATCATCTTCATGGTTGATCTTGATTTGAACTTGGGGTATCTTCTCTTGCTCAACTTGTGGCTTTGGTTGAGGCTTCACTTGTTGCTTCACCAATTGCTTGGTTGGGCACATTGAGGTAAGATGACCCCAAGTGCGGCACTTGAAGCACTTGACATGCTTAAGCCTCTCTTCTTCTTTTAGCTTCTTAAGCTTCTCGATGTTAGGGCAACCATTTGCAAAGTGTCCCGCTTTATGACACCGGTAGCACATGGTGTGAGAGAGCTTTCTTTGATGTAGCTTCTTCATCTTTCTTTCTCTCTTTCTTTCGCCATTTGTCATCTTCTTTTCGAAGCCGAGGCCACACTTGTCACCATAGTTTCTTTGAGTTTTCAACATATGCTCAAAGGTGACTTTTGAGTTGTAGCACCTCTCTAACTTATTGCTCAATTTCTTTACTTCATTTTTGAGCTCATTGTTCTTCTTCAAAAGGTTAGTCTCACAAGACATAGAAGTAGAACAAGCATCTATATGTGAAGAGCATGGTATATCTAATAAATCATCACAAGAGGTGGATACATGCTTCTTGCCTACATCACAAGGGTTAGCAACAATTTGTGATTTATCATTTGACCCATATGATAAGCTCTTATTATTTTTGAGTTTCTTTGTAAACACTTTAATGAGAGAGGCATGCTTTTCTAATAAATCATCATGAGATGCAAGTAGTGTCTCATGATTCTCATTTAGCTCATCAAGTGAAGATTTATAAGCATTAAGTAGTTTCTTATGTTCTTCACAAGAGTTCTTTAGAAATGAGTTTTCATTTTCTAATTTCAATGTTTTAGCTTTCTCATTTTCTAAAGACATGGTCATGCTAGCAAGTCTACTAACAAGCTCATCATATGAATCAACATGATCAACCACATTATCATTTGATACCTTAGTGTCACCTTGTGACATGAAGCAATGTGGTGTAGTGGATGGGCTTGTAGTAGCATTATCATCATGACTTAAGCATGAGCCATCATCACCATCAAGTGTGCGTGGGGTAGCATCATCACTTGCAACACTTGTGGCATCATCATCAACCTTGTCAAGTGAACTTGTGGTAGATCGATCATCATCATCACTTGACCATGAGGTGGAGCAATCTTCCACAATCACCAAATTGTGGTTATGCTCAACACACTCATGTGCCTCCTCCTTGGGCTCATCATCATCATCAGAGACCATCCCATATTTCTCATTGAGATAACTCCAAATCTCATGGTCGGTCTTCATGTCCATGATCTCTCCAAATATGCAATCATGCAAAGATCTATACATGATGTTAGTAGCATGGATGTCGAGATCTAGGCATTTCTCTTGTGCTTGAGTTAGATTATCTTCATCCAACATATGAGAAAAGCCTACATCTACCATCCACCACATTTGAGGGCACACATACTTAAAATTACTTATCATCCAATTTTTCCATCGTGTAAAGTGTGTGCCATCGAAAATGTGTGGACAATCAACATCTAGCCCATAAGCCGCCATCCTCTCGGGTCGGTGAAGACCAAAAATGAGAGACCTAGCTCCGATACCAATTGGAAGGGTCGAGATGGCGACTAGAGGGGGGTGAATAGTCTTTTCTAAAACTCAATCGCGTTGGCTAACCGATACAAATACGGAATTAAAACTATCGGTCTAGCCAAGACTATACCCCACTATATATGTTCACTAGCACCTTTTAAAAATAACAATTATGCAACAAAGGTGCCGGGCTAGCTAGAGCTCTCTTAATCAATTCTAGGAGCAAGGTCACACAAACCTATGCCACTAGTACTTTAAGCAATGAGGGAGCTCCTACATATGCTAGTAAGCAAAAGCACAAAGCTAACTAAGCTCACTAGTAATGCTCAATAACAAGGCAACCAATGCCTAATTAGAGAGCGCAAATACTTAGCTACATAAACTAAGCAATGTGACTAATAAGGTTACTAAAACCAAATTAGCCACACACGGGAGCTACTTCTATGCTACACAAGCAATAAGATAATTAGCAAGCTACACAAGCTATCTAATCATAAGAGCAACTACACAAGCTTAATATATATAAAGGTAATTGCAAGCTTGTGTAATGGGGATGCAAACCAACGGGAAGAACAAAGTTGACATGATGATTTTTCTCCTGAGGTTCACGTGTTTGCCAACACGCTAGTCCCCATTGTGTCGATCGCTCACTTGGTGGTTCAGCGGCTAATTAGCATCACCCGCTAAGCCCGCACGTTGGGCGCCGCAAGAACCTACCCCGGAAGTGAGGGTAGCTCAATGACATGCTTTTACTAAAGTTGCTCTTCACGGCTCCCGTGGGGCGAGCACAATGCCCCTCACAAGCACTTCTTCGGAGCGCCGCACAAGCTTCTTGCGCACTTCGACGGAGACCACCACCAAGCCGTCTAGGAGGTGGCAACCTCCAAGAGTAACAAGCACCATCGGCTTGCAACTCGATCATCTAGTGCCACTCGATGCAACCTCATGATGCAATCGCACTAGAATCGCTCACTCACACAATCGAATGATCACTATCAAGTATATGTGTGATGGAGGGCTCCCAAGCACTTACAAGCATGGACACTAAGTCCTCTTAGGTGCTCAACACCAGCCATGGCCAAAGGACACTTCTATTTATAGCCCTAAGGGCTAAACTAGCTGTTACCCCTTCACTGGGCAAAAATCGGGCCGACCGGACGCTCCGGTCGTGTTGACCGGACGCTGGACCGCAGCGTCCGGTCGCCCGCAGATGGCCACGTGTCCTGATTCCAACGGTCACTTGACCTGACCGAACGCAGCAGCTTTAACTGACCGAACGCTGGAACCCAGCATCCGGTCGTTTCCAGTAAGGTACCAGACATGACCGGACGCGTCCGATCGCACGTGATTGGACGCAGCACAGCGTCCGGTCACACTCCAGCTTCTGCGTCACCGTACATCAGCCTGACCGGACGCACCCTGCCAGCGTCCGGTGCTTTCAGACCCAGCGTCCGGTTAGTTGACCAACGCCAGCGTCTTCGCGATCAACTTGTTTTCACTTCTAACTTCTTCACCCTTGCTCCAATGTGCCAACCACAAGAATTTACATCCGGCGCAATAGAAAATAGGCATTCCATTTTCCCAAAAGCGCCGAATCCCAAACCCATCTCAACCCTGCAAACACCACCTCCTTTGTAAATGTGCCAACACCACCAAGTGTACACCACCATGTGTATGTGTGTTAGTTTTTCACAATCATTTCCCAAAGGATGTTAGCCACTCAACTTGCCACGCCACTCGATCCTAGCGACGATGCAAAGTTAGATCACTCGAGTAGCACTAGATGACCGATATGCAAACAAGTTTGCTCCTCTTGATAGTACGGCCATCTATTCTAAACCCGGTTATAAACTTCTCTACACACCTATGACCGGTAAAATGAAATGCCCTTGGTTATACCTTTGCCTTGCGCATTCCATTCCATCTCCTCCAATGTCAATGCAACACATGCACCAACACGATCAACAATGATATGATCCACTTCATATCATCATGTGATCATATTGGTTCATCGATCTTGACTTTACTTACTCTTCACCGTTGCCATCGTCCATCGGCGCCAAGTCTTGCTCAAGCTTCACCACCACGTGGTCCATCACTCCAAAGCCTTCGATTTGCCCTTCACGCTTGCAACCAGTCTATCAAGCCAAGTCTTGTCTTGATCTTCTCCACCTTGATCACATGACTCAATGCCATGTCTCATGTGCATTTAAGCTCCTTCATCATCACATGTGTGAGCTTTGCAACATTTCCAAGCCATTTTCACCTTCATGGTATATGTTGCTCACACACATGTACCTGTGGACTAATCACCTGTGTATCTCACATAAACACAATTAGCCCACCTAAGGTGTCACTTAATTATCAAAACCAAACAAGGACCTTTCAATCTTCCCCTTTTTGGTAATTGATGACAACTCTACAAAGATATGGAAATTAAGCACTTTTGGATTCATGTTGCTTGCCCAAGCAATTTTACCATGTGAAAATGATTTTGGACAAGTTTCATGAACCCCAAATGGTAGCAATTGCTCCTCCTATATGTGCTAAGAGTTTGGATTGTAGCTTGCACATATGCATAGATTAAAAATGTGGAAGAGTAATGACTACAAAATGATGCTAAGGTGTATAGAATAAATCTTTGAAGCGTGTACCAATCGGAGTTGCACCTTTAAGTTCATCCTTAGCACCATGGTTAGCTAGATATCACTTGGTAATAAAAGCACTAGATACCTCATGAGATCAACATTAAAATCAAGGTACTAGCATTACTTAAAGAATATACCAAGTGTCTAGCTATCATCCTATGCATGCTAGTTATCAAATCATCATTCAAGTTCTATAACTAGCATACACCACACAAGCATGCATATTGAATTTGAAAACTTATGCAATGCAAGCAAGCAGCCATCTCAACCCTGCAAACACCACCTCCTTTGTAAATGTGCCAACACCACCAAGTGTACACCACCATGTGTATGTGTGTTAGCTTTTCACAATCATTTCCCAAAGGATGTTAGCCACTCAACTTGCCACGCCACTCGATCCTAGCGATGATGCAAAGTTAGATCACTCGAGTGGCACTAGATGACCGATATGTAAACAAGTTTGCTCCTCTTGATAGTACGGCCATCTATCCTAAACCCGGTCATAAACTTCTCTACACACCTATGACTGGTGAAATGAAATGCCCTAGGTTATACCTTTGCCTTGCGCATTCCATTCCATCTCCTTCAATGTCGATGCAACACATGCACCAACACGATCAATAATGATATGATCCACTTCATATCATCACGTGATCATATTGGTTCATCGATCTTGACTTTACTTGCTCTTCACCGTTGCCATTGTCCATCAGCGCCAAGTCTTTGCTCAAGCTTCACCGCCACGCGGTCCATCACTCCAAAGCCTTCGACTTGCCCTTCACGCTTGCAACCGGTCCATCAAGCCAAGTCTTGTCTTGATCTTCTCCACCTTGATCACATGACTCAATGCCATGTCTCATGTGCATTTAAGCTCCTTCATCATCACATGTGTGAGCTTTGCAACATTTTCAAGCCATTTTCACCTTCATGGCATATGTTGCTCACACACATGTACCTGTGGACTAATCACCTGTGTATCTCACATAAACACAATTAATCCACCTAAGTTGTCACTCAATTACCAAAACCAAACAAGGACCTTTCACCACCGCACCATTTGGTTCCACAGTATTATTCATGGCCTTCCTATTGTCGTACTGTTAGACTCAGGGAGCTCTTCTTCATTTTTAGCTGCTTCAATTGCTGACCAATTACCTCAGTTGTGTCGGGTACCTCTGAAGGCCACTGTGAAGATTGCTAATGGGCAACTGATGGGATGCACCTCAGTAATCCGAGACTGTCAGTTTACTTTGCAGGGTCATTCTTTTGCACATGATCTGCACATTCTTCAACTGGATTCTTATGACTTGATATTGGGTATGGATTGGCTTGAGCGGTTTAGCCCTATGGAAATCCATTGTAAGGCTAAGTGGATTACTCTGCCCTATGATGGTCACCAATTAGTCCTTCATGGGTTATCTACCACAGAAGCACCTGAGATGGTTTTCTAACTCTTCTCTGTCAAGATTCAGTCTTCTTCTGATGGGCAAGTTGCGTGGCCACATGACATTCAGTAGATTCTGGATGCCTTTCCATCAGTGTTCACAGTGCCTGATAGCCTGCCACCGAAACGTGCCTGTGACCATGCCATACCTTGGATCAGTGGTGCTACACCAGTCAATATAAGGGCTTACCGGTACCCACCTCAATTAAAAGATGAAATTGACAGTCAAGTGTAGACAATGCTGGCACAAGGATTAATTCAGCCCAGTTCATCTTCATTCTCTTCTCCAGTGTTGCTTGTGCGCAAGAAAGATGGTTCGTGGCATTTTTGTGTTGACTATCATTATTTCAATGCATTAATAGTCAAGTCTGTGTATCCCATTCCTGTATTTGATCAGTTAGTGGATGAGCTTGGACAAGCAAAATGGTTCTCCATATTGGACCTGCATTCCGGTTATCATCAGATCTATTTACAACCAGGCAAAGAGCATAAGACTGCCTTCTCCACTCATGCGGGACATTATGAATTCACAGTGGTTCCCTTTGGTCTTTCTGGTGCACCGGGAACGTTTCAAGGCGCCATGAATGGCACTCTCAGCCCTCTGCTTCGCAAATGTGTGATCGTATTCTTTGATGACATTCTCGTATACAGTTCATCCTATGAAGATCATCTGAGCCACTTGCAGCAAGTGCTTACTTTGCTAACTAAAGATCACTGAATTGTTAAACTTAAGAAGTGCCACTTTGCGAAGCAAGAGATACATTACTTGGGACACGTTCTGAAGGATGGTGGCATTCATACTGACCCTGCTAAAGTCACAGCAGTACAAGAGTGGCCACAACCATCTAATGTCCGCGAGCTCTGTGGATTTCTAGGCCTCGTCGGGTTCTACAGGAAATTTGTGAGGAATTTCGCAGTGATTGCCAAGCCCCTTACCAACTTGCTCAAGAAACATACCATATATGTCTGGACATCAGAGCATCAACTGTCTTTCGATACACTGAAGCAAGCTCTTTCTTCTGCTCCTGTTCTCGGGATTCCTGATTTTTCCCAAGTCTTCGCTATTGAAGCTGACGCATGTCAAACCGGTGTCGGAGCTGTACTTTTGTAGAATGGCCATCCACTCGCTTATGTTAGTAAGCCATTGGGCACCAAGAATCAAGGTCTTTCAACGTATGAAAAAGAATATTTGGCCATATTAATCGCAGTCGATCAGTGGCGGTCTTACCTGCAATTGGCCGAGTTCATCATTTACACTGATCAAAAGGCTTTAATTCATCTTAATGATCAGCGGCTACACACAGTTTGGCAACAGCGCGTGTTCACCAAATTACTAGGGTTACAGTACCGCATTGTGTACAAGAAGGGAACAGAGAATAGTGCTGCTGATTCCTTGTCTCGCAGAGTCCATCATCAGGAAACTTGCTGTGCCATATCTGTGCTCACACCTGAGTGGTCTGCTGACATTATTGCGGGCTATCAGTGCGATACACAAGCCATGGCCTTGCTTACCAAATTGGCATCCTCTCCTAATGCAGTTCCCAACTTCACAGTGGACATGTGGCTCCTCAAGTACAAGAACCGCATCTGGGTTGGCAATAACGCTGTGCTACAACGCCAATTGATTCAGGCTCTGCACAGTTCCCCAGTAGGAGGCCATTCTGGCGTTCCAGCTACTGTGAAGCGTATTCAGTCGTTCTTCGCCTGGCCGGGTATGAAGAAGCATATCACTGACTTTGTCTAGAGCTGTCCGACATGCCAGCAAGCTAAACCGGAGCGAGTTAAATACCCAGGTTTGTTGCAACCTCTGGAAACTCCTTCTACTGCTTGGCAAGCTATATCCTTCGATTTTGTGGAAGGCTTACCACCATCTCATGGATACAACTGCATTATGGTTGTGGTTGACTTATTTTCCAAATACAGTCATTTTGTGGCATTGAGGCATCCATTTACAGCATTGTCTGTAGCCAAGCAGTTCATGCAGCACATATATCGCCTCCATGGTCTACCTCAAGCTTTGGTGTCAGACCGAGATCGGATTTTTACCAGTAAATTCTAGCGTGAGTTGTTTCGCTTAGCAGGCGTGAACTTGCGGATCAGTTCAGTATACCACCCGCAATCTGATGGGCAAACGGAGCGTGTCAATCAGTGTATGGAGACTTTCCCCCGCTGTTTTGCCAATGCAGCTCCGGGCAAATGGTTTGACTGGCTTCACCTCGCGGAGTTCTGGTACAACATGACATAGCATTCGGCGCTCAACCGCTCGCCTTTTGAGGCTCTGTATGGACAGTCAGCCAATTGGGCATTGATTCCTCTTCAGCTTGTTCAATTGACGCTCTAGATGATTGGCTGCAACAGAAATCGCAATGCAGTCTTTGATTCATCATCAGTTGGGCCGTGCCAAAAACCGTATGAAGACTCAAGCTGACAAGAGCCGTACTAAACGTTCCTTTTCAGTCGGTACATGGGTTTACCTCAAGTTACAGCCCTATGTTCAGAGCTCTGTCGCTGCTCGTGCTAACCAGAAACTGGTTTATCGTTTCTTTGACCCTTATCAGATCATTGACAAAATCGGATCAGTTGCCTACAAGCTGAAGTTACCGGATTCTTCATCTATATATCCGGTGTTCCATGTATCCCAATTGAAGCTAGCTGTGCCGGTAACACATGATGTTCAACCATTACCATCTTCTCTCAATGGATTGCAGGTTCCTGAACACGTGCTGCAGAAACGCGTCGCCAATGTCGGCACTGATGTTCGTCTTCAAGCTCTCATCCAGTCGTCGGGCATGCCGTCGACTATGACGACCTGGGAAGATATGGAGACTCTACGTCAGCGCTTTCCTCGAGCACCTGCTTGGGGGCAAGCAGATCCTTATCGGGGAGGGGATGTCAGCAACCATGCTACTGTAGCCACAAGTCTGAAGGAGATCATGATCGACGATGGCCAGCCTGAAGATGATGAGCACGTTCAGGCAGAGCTTGGGCCGCATCGAGGAAGGCGTGAATGCAGGCCCAACAATCGTGTCCATGGGCCCAAGTGGGAGTGAGCACAATAGCTGGCAAGGAGCCGTGTGCATCTGGTATATGTACCCCGAGAGGGAGAGAGAGGAGAGGATAACAAAAATTATGAACAAATTCATGTAACCCAAGCACTCTTCCTTCTATCGCTAAGAACTCGTCCTTCGCCCGATTTGTGCTTGTTCCTCTGTTGCTTCCTCTTATTGATTGCTATTCTTCCTTCCTTCCACTGCCTGCTTACAGCACACCCTTCCGCTGCGACGCAACGCAGCAAGAGTGCCGCGGCGGCGGCGCTGTGCTGCTGTTACTGTCGCTGCCCAGGAGCCGGTCAACATAAAACAAAACTGGACGCATGCATGCCCGCACAGGTGCACCCGGCCCAGCCAATGCCGATGCACGATCGGGCTGTAGCTAAGGTACCCATACATGGACGCGACCACACGGCGTGCTAGCTAGAGTGGTCGCTGCACGTGCACGATCGCCAGCGCGCATTAAATCGCTATAGTCCTGAGCCCCTGATGAGCAATCAGTTTGGCACGTTCGCATGTACAGTTGACGGCGCCGCTATGTAAGGGTGTTTTCTAAAATTTATGTCATATCGAAGGTTTAGATACTAATAAAGAGTATTAAATATAGATTAATTATAAACCAATTATATAGACGGAGGCTAATTTGCAAGATGATTTTTAAGCCTAATTAATCTATCATTAGCATATGTTTACTGTAGCACCACGTTGTCAAATCATGGACTAATTAGGCTTAAAAGATTCGTCTCGTAAATTAGTCGTAAATTATGTAATTAGTTTTGTAATTAGTCTATATTTAATACTCGATGTGATAGGAATTATAGGAGCCCATGCAGAAACAAATAGAGCCTTCGATGGATGCAGTCACGGCATGTCGATCGCGTTCTGGTACCGGTCGTCCTAGGAGCCAATGCACATACATAGGAGCGCTGTTGGACAACTCGAGGGTGACAGATCGACAGAGATCCGAGTTTTCTACGACTACTGGCGGTGCTCCTGGCCTGGTCGAACTGTGCATGTTTGGCACTGAACTGAACACGCCAGCCCGATCCTGCAGTGACCACGACAAGTCCTGCCGAGTCACGCAGAGACTTGCCACACAAGCAGTACCACTCGATCGTAGCGTGGACAATGTGCATCATATACGCTCCCAGTATGCCACGCGCTACGGTAACAGCGTAGTCATTGACTCATTGTAATGTCGTACTTTCAGTGACTTTCACTTCAGCCATATAGAAACCAAGTCTAGAACAACTCTAATCTTCTTGTCAATGACTAACATAGATAGATCATAGATCTAATCATCCCTAGAAGAAAATTGGTAACATAAAGCAATGAACAGAAGTTGATGGCCAATAAACATAGCAATCACAGCCTTGCAAACAAATCTCTAGTAAATATAATGCCGTGGATTGTAACAACTATTCTCGCATTATGCTTCAAGATCGGCTTGCAGATCAGTACCGCATTGCTCATCTTGCTGGTCGTCTCTCTTCCGCATCAGCTTCCCCTCGTTTTCTTCTTGCGCTTGTCAGCTTCTCGGTGACACCAGACGTTTTCATGCTCGTCCATAGCTTTCTTACTTCCTTGAGAACTTTGCGCATTTCCCTTACCGTGGTGAGCCGGAACAGGAGCGGGTTCCGGCCACTGAAGTACCTGATCATCAGCTTGCGTGCGGCGGGCTCGCCGGCCTCGTTCTCGCGGCGCAGCGCCTCGTTGCGGTAGGATACGAGGACATCGTCAGCCCTAGGCGCGAGGGCCTTCAGGTCACCCATGTACGCCTTCACTTCCGGGCTGGTCTCGCTCAACGGCTCACCGTCGGCCAGCAAGGATTGCATGGCCATCACGTAGAGCTCCAGAATGACGGGCTCGAAGACGAAGTCGACGTCCCACATGCCTTTGCTCTCGATCAGCTGGCGAGCGAGCGGCAGCCTTGCGGGATCAGGAGAAATCTCGACGATCGCTGCGGATGGGAGGCGGCTCCGTGTTCTTGGTTGCTCCAACCAAGGGCGGGGGCCGCGGCTTTTATTGACGGCTCCAACCAAAGGAGTCCGACTTGGTTTAGGTAGGGTTTCCGGTTTCCGGTTTCCGGTAGTTTGAACCCAAGGTGCGATGGGCTCCTTTATCCAAAAAAAAAAGGTGCGATGGGCTCGGCCAATATCGCTTTGCCGATGAGCCACGAGCCCACGAACAAGAAGGCAGGCGGAGGCGGAGCTCGTCTTCGCCGCTGGTGTGAGCGGCGATTGGCCGCAGAAGCTCCTCTCCTCTTCTCCCGTTGGCGGCTGCGCTCGTGAAGGCGGAGGGTGGGGGTGGGGGGAAGCGGAGGCGGGGGAGAAGGCGGAGTTGGAGCTCGTCTTCGCTGCTGGTGTGAGCGTCGATTGGACGGAGCGCCATTGGTTCGTGTTACTCGGAGCGTCCCGCCGTCACGACCGGTGAGAATAAGGTTCCGTTTCCGTCGCCTCTCTCGTTTACGAAATTAGGGCTCCGTTCATGGTATCGTAAATCGTATTCGTTCGCCTAATTCGTCGGGTTTTTCGCTACTAGGGTTTGTATTTCGCGTTTTTGAAAAAGCAGGGTTTAAACCCTGTACTTTGTACGTTTAATGCTCCACACAATATCTCACTTTAGGCGTGATTCAGTCAACCGGTTGTATGTGATGTGGTGTAGGTGGTTGCAGCGGCCCAAGGCTGGAACCTAGCTCTTTTGGTATGTGTTAAGCTCCATTCGATTACCCTCTTTTGGAGGAAACTAGGGACACAATTGGGTATTTGGGTAGGGGTATGTTCTGCTTTAGTTGTTATTTAAACTCTTCTGGCGCATGGCTGGGGATTTGATACAACATGACAGGAGAAAAGCACCTTTTACTGATTATATCGACCATATTTTGGATTTGATGATTACTTTTTTTTCCCCCAAAACAATATGTTCTGCTTTTTTTTTCCACCTACAGCTTGTATTGATCGAAGGAGTTGTCACAAACATGACTCCTGCCATACCAGGAAGAGATTACAGGAGGGATTTGACGATTACTCATGCGCTTGCTCTAAACAATATTGTTACCCAAATGTGAATGCATATTGATGTTTGCATTAAAAGTTGCAGACATAAATAGAGATTCTGTTGAATGCTATGTATAGTTCTAAGAAATGATTGTGAAAGTATCATTTGTATGGGCAAGTGACTTAGTGTGTCACCTTTTATGTGTGTGATTGGGCAACGCTTTAGCACAATGGTCTACTGTATTACGTTATTCAAGTACGAGATATCGTGTGATTGAGAAAAAAAACTGACGAATTTCTTTGTCATGTACTGGGGGTTTCTCCTTTTTGTGAATGTCTTTTGTCGTTCTGAGGTTGGAGAATAGTTTTTTTTTTGTTTAATATGTACTTGAAATTCTTAAACTGAGGGCTGTCTTTGTTGACCACATGTATAATACTGCAGATCTCAGAATAGAGAAAAGATATCCACCAGAAGATCTATAACAAAGAGCCATGGCGGAATTTCTTCCTGGCATTTTACAATCTATACTTGGCAAGGCCACCGGCAACCTTGCAACAACCCTGGCTGATACATGGAACCTGGAAGCCAAGCGCAAAGAGCTTGAAATGCAGCTGTTAACTGTGCAATCTTTGATGAAAGACTCAGAAAACATATGCTGGAGAAGACCAATTGTTAAAAAACTAATCAAGGAAGCTCAGGCTGTTATTGACGAGGCTGATGAAGTTGTTGAAGATTTCATTTATAATGCACAGTATGCTGAGGCTCAGCATGGCATGTCTTGGAGTCAGAAAGTTTTGATGTCAGTGAACCAGAGCAAACCATTTCTGGGGTCCATTGTTCTGAGCGGAAAGGTGGACAATGCTCTTAAGAAGCTAAAGAAGCTAGCAACAAACTTGAGAGAGATTGGTCTGATTGAGCATGCTACGCCACCTCAAGCTACATTTACACAAACAACTTCTTTCGTGGATGATTTTATGGAGATAGTTGGCAGGCAGGATGCCACAAATTCACTAGTTGAGCTTCTACTTGCCCAGGAAGACCAACGGAAGATACAAGTGGTGCCCATCGTGGGCATTGGGGGTCTGGGTAAAACAACGCTTGCAAAATTAGTCTACAATGATTTGAGGGTCAAGGACCATTTCGCTGTGAAGGCCTGGTACTATTACGGTGACTGTTATGACATTTGTTCTGTCCTGAAGTATGTGATTGAGTCCATCACAGATGAAAATTGGAAGGGGGGCAATGACTTGCAGCATTTACAAAAAGGTCTTGTCGAAGCTATTTCACACAGAAGAATGCTGTTAGTTATTGATGACTATGCAAGCAGTGATAGTCAATTTGAAGACAAACTGAAATCAGCTCTGTGCTCTTCTTGGGGACCTGGAAGCTGTATCCTACTGACCGAGCATCCCAGTAACCTCAGAATTTAGTACTCTGCAGCCATATCATTTGCAGTCCCTCAATGAACACGATGCTTGGGAAATGTTCTCTAGAAGAGCATTTTCTAATGGGAAGGAGAGGCCCGAGTTTGTGGCTCTTGGCCGGGATATTGTCAAAATGTGCAAAGGCCTCCCCCTTGTTGTCAAGGTGATGAGCGGGTTGATGCGGACAAAGACGACATTAGCCGATTGGGAAATTGTTACTAAAGGCGAGATAAAAAATAATGCTAGGTTTTCAGAAGGAGTCTTGGCTATTCTATTACTGAGTTACAATCAACTTTCCTCTGAAGAAAAGCAATGCTTTGTTTTAACATCCCTGTTTCCGAAAGGCTCAGAGATTGATAGTGAAAAGTTGATTCAACTTTGGGCTGCAAATTCTTTCCTTGGTGAGGAGCAGGGAAATGATGTAGATAAAAAGGGCAGCTTGGTTCTTTCAAGTTTTATTGCTAAAGGTTTTTTGCAAGACATGAAAATGACCAAGATTGAGGGTGATTTCAAGGTGCTGACCGTTAAGATGCATGGTTTTTTACATGATCTAGCAAAGTCTATAACTGATGAATGCGCAACTTCTGAAGATTTGCTTGCAAACAAGACTTCTGTTGAATATGTCCGCCATCTCCTTATTGACATCGGTGCATTTGAAAATGAAAGGATTGGTAGTCTTTTGAGAGGCATGAAGTCAGTCAGGACTTCAATAATTGCAACAGATAAGGCTACATCCTGGAACTACCATGATGAGAGGGGTGAGCATTGTAAGCAGATTAGGTTGAGATCACTGAGCTTTACAATGTGCATATGCTCCCCATATACACAGGCATCTTGTCTGCTCATTGCATTTAAGATATCTTGATCTGTCGTACATACCACTGGTCACGGTACCTGATTCTCTATGTAGGCTTTATAGCCTGCAAACATTGAGGGTGGTTTGCTGCAAGTGGTTTGTATGTTTACCAGAGGACTTAGCAAATTTGAGGCACCTCCGACATATCTACACCCTGGGTTGTGAAGTGTTGAACTGGATGCCACCCAATCTGAGTCGATTAACCAGTCTGCACACGATGACATGAAAATGGAAGAGGAATTGAGGAGCTGGAACAATTGAATAAATTGAGCAACAGGCTCGAGTTGTGGAACTTAGAGAGAGTCGAGTCCAGTTCAAGAGCAAAGAAGGCAAACCTTGTAAAAAAAACTCAGGTAACTGATCTTGTCTTGAAGTGGTGTGAGGATGAAACTCAGGTAACTGATGATGATGAGAAAATTTTTAAGGCAAGAGCAGGTGTGGCTAACAACCATCGTGATGTAATGATGGCCCTTGAGCCCCACAAGCATCTTAGTTATTTGCAATTATTTGGCTATGGTGGCCCCACAATGGCAAGATGGACCAAAGCTCCATGCCATTTTCAGTGTCTCAAAAAGCTGTTTATTGTAAGGTGCCCTTGGTTGGATGAGATCCCAGCAGTCTGGTTCTCCTGCACCCTGGAGGATCTGATCTTGGTTGGCATGGACTGCTTGAGCACACTGAGCTTGATTTCTGGGAAAGGTGATAGTAATACCGCCCTCCCCATCTTCCCAGGATTAAAAAAGATGTTTTTGTCTGCACTGCCAAGGTTTAAGATTTGGGCGGGAAACCATGCTGGAAGGTACAACGGGCCTATCATACTTCCCAAGCTTGAAGATCTTGTCATGCGTAGCTGTTACCGAGTGGTAAATATTCCTCAGTGCCCTGTTCTGAAGAAAATGGAGGCAACTGCTTGTTCCAGTCTTGATTTGAGCAAAATGCAGCATCTCAGTCTATTGCAAGAAATTACCTATGGGTGTGCAGCAAGGCCTATTTTTCACATGCACATTGATAGCTGGCCAGCATTGCGCACATTAAAGTTATATGGTCTATTAAATATGGAACTGCTGCCACCAAAGAGCTATCTCTCTCATCAAAGAGACCCAAGGCTGCTAAGGTCTGACCATAAGTTGATGTCCAAGTCAGAGTCAGGACAAAGTTATGAGCATGAAATAGTGCCCGAGTCACATGTCGAATCTGAGCAGAAGCCAGAGCTGGACAACCTATAGATTGTGGAGAAGTGTTTCAAAAACCTTGAACACTTGTCGTTGTCAAACAATTGCTTCACTGGATTATTAAGTTTGCCTGAGGAAATTCTTCAACTGTGGACATGTTTCAGCCATGTTAAATCATTGCAGATTACATCAAGAGATATAGTGGCTTGGCCTGCGGAAGTCCGTCTATTGACATCCCTGAAGAAACTTCATGTTGCGCACTGTACTCAGTTAACAGGAATGGAGTCAAATAGTGATGGGGTACTTCCACCTAAGCTATTGGAATTGATCATACAGAGATGCCATAGTTTGGTGAAGCTCCCCCATCTTCCCAGTTCCCTTGAAGAATTGATGATTGAAAATTGCAGCAGGGTAGAATTTTTCTCAGCTGATGTCACCTTCCCCTCACTTCAGAAGCTGCAGATAAATGGCTGTCCAAGGTTGCAAGATTTATGTGTTTCTGGTGAGAAGTACCATGATTCAATTGCTCATGTTCCCCATAAGGAGATTGAAATAGTTACAAGAAAGACTTCGTGGTTCACTAAGAACTGCTCTTCCATCCAGTCCTGCCTAGTCGTGTAGATTTTTGTAGAATATATCTGTACCTTTTCTTTTACTTCTCTCTGCATGGAAGATTATGTGATGAAAAATCAGAACTATTTCTGTACTTACTTGCTGGTACACTTTCAGCTGCATTGTAGCAACTGGTACATTTCTGGAGACAGAAGAATTGTAGCTGAAGACTGGTACATTTTCAACTGCATTGTAGCATGCTGGTTTGGAAGCCTGCAATCTGTTGTTTGGAGATTTGTCCAGATGACCCATTTGTTGCATATCTAGTTTGTCACAAGAGTTTGGAAACATTTAATCACTGCCACTGTCGATCATGTTGCCCTTCATAATATTGCTACATATCTTGTGCTAGAATGCTAGATACGTCAACTTTAAGTGCTTCTGTTCAGTACAATTGGTGACTCTGGTCTACTTTTGAATGGGTGCTGAGCTCCACTTGTTCTGAATATGTGGCTCAGATAGATTCTGTTATCGTAGGAATACAACTATCAACTATTCAAAGCCTGAAATCTTACCAGTTGGACAGGCACACCAACAAAAGAGATGAGAGGAACAAAACCTTACTTCATGGTACGAAGAATTGATAACCTTGAAGAGGATGACCTTGTTGATTAGCTGATGAGGAACTATGTATTCCTCACCTAGTGCAACTGTTTGATGTCAGATAAGTGACTAACGAACTCTTGCCACTCTCGGTTCCTGATCATCCCTGTATGGCGGATGGCGTTTGCGCCAGGAAACAATTATATTGAATGGGTATGACAAATCAGGTAATTGATGTGACAGCCGCCGTGGAGTGCCACTGTACTGTCGTCGATCGAGCTTGCCACATGTGCTCCAGGGATGGCTCCACGGCATCGAAAGCTGCCTGCACAGCCGCCGTCCGTCCGCTCAAAGGCTCGATGCCGTGGAGATGCACTGGCGGCGGCGCCGCCCCTCAGTACTCGATGAAACAAATCGCGTGAGGGCACGGGCATGGGCCGAGCTCTATTAGGATTCAGATCCCCAGCAGTCGGCCTCATCGACTGCAGTCGGCAGTCAGCGCATCCCACCGTCCGCTTGCATCCGACGGCAGCTTCTAAACTCAGGTAGTAGGCCGCACGATATCTAGCCCAACAAGCCCAACGACCCATCTAAACTAAGTCAGGTTGCTTTCCCTCCGCCGCCGTCATCCTTGTCGAGCGACCCTGAGCTGTCGCCTTCCTCGTCGACGACGTCGAGCGACGCGTGCTCCGTCGCCTTCATGTTCGGAGCGGACGCCGCGCTCGTGCTGCTGCTCTTCCACTGCCTCCCCGAGTTTGCGCAGGGCCACAGGGCCAGCAGGATGGATGGGGCGGCGGCGGGCAGGGGCAGGGCAAGAGCATCAGGACCGCCATGTTCGCCTCCAGTGTTGGTTCTCTGATGCTGCCCCGCTGGTCAGGCTCGCCGCTGTCGCAACTGCTGGAGCCGAGTCCACAGTTGATGCCCCTGACATGTAGCAACGACGCCGGGGGAAGCTGCAGCACCTTTCGACGCTCTTGATGACCTCGCCGTGCAGTCCTCATCCTCACTCGCATAGCTCTAGAGATTACAAACAGGCTGTGCAGAGAATGGTCGACGGCGCGGCGAACTGAAATGATAGCATCGAAACTCTTTTGCAAACAAGACATGATCATTATGCCAACAATATGTACATCCAGTCATTCACTTGGGCAATTCAGTGATCACATTCTCAAATTTCTAGTCACAGTATCACTTTACAGTCTCACAATCCTATCTAACAACTCTGTTCTGAAGTTTCAGCTATGCTATTTACATTGTTGTGTCTGAACATCTGAACAGCCTGACGAGCAGAACCGCGGAACCACGGCTGCCCTTCCCTCGGAATCCAGAAGCACGTGGAGAAGGATGTAGCGTTGGTGGTGCTGCATCTGTACCTACGCGAACTGCTGCTGCATCGTGTACCTCCACGCGGAGCAGTCGGAGGCGAAGAACAGCGCGGACCACGGAGGAGAGCACTTAGCCATGAGCAAGGCGCGGCGCTAGACGGCGTGGACCACGGAAGCGAGCACTCAGCAACAAGTGGTGCCGCGGCGTACGGATGCTAGCAGCGGTGGCGAGGTGCTAGACGCCGCCGGCGTAGCAGGCGAGTGAACCTAAGGCCGGGACTCGACGAGCTGTGGAGAGCGTGGGTGTAGTTGGGCCGGACCAGCGGATCGTGAGCGCATAAATGGGTGGCCAATTATTAACTCCAAGTTATCTTAATTTGTTGGAAATTATTATATTCACACCCTGAGATTTTTGGGACATCTTTTGGGTAATCGGAAATATCCATCGATATATGTTATGTTCGTCGTCTTCGGGAAAATCAGGGAACGTGTATGGCAGTTTTAAGTTTTAACCGATTGCTGCCAACACCTGATATATTCTGTATAGGCCAATATGAGAAGTTCGATTCGAAAACCAGGCATGCTAAGTGTCCCTATATAACTTCTCAAAGTTTTTTTTGAAAAAAATTCAAATTACTCCCCTGAAGTATAACCAAAGTCTGGATAGCCCCTAGAGTATTTCTTCGTTCAGTTTACCCCTAAACTATACCATTTGGTTCAATTTACACCTTAACGCAATTTGACTTTTTTTTTATTCCGCCATGCACAAATGGAGTTTTAAGTTAAAATTTTGCCATATGGTAGTAGACATCATAAGACATGTTAAAAAATATATTATGATTTTTTACATTATTTTGATAGGGTAGGATATTTAATAATAAAATTTATCCTTCATATACAAAATTATATAAAATCTAATGATAAAAAATTCATGAAATATTTTTTACTATAGATTATGATGTCCAATATCTCCCTGCAAAGTCTCAAATTAAAATTCAACTTGTGTATGGATAAATAAAAATGAAAAATTACATTATGGGGTAAGTTGAACTAAATAGTATAGTTTAGGGGGTAAATTAAATTAAACCAAAACATAGTTTAGGGGTTATCTGGACTTTTGCTATACTTGAAGGGAGTAGTTTGGACTTTTTTCAAGTTTTTTCTTACCAAACTTCCAGTGTTTTAGATTAGTGCTTGCAACCTCGTCCATCGAATGACGCGTCCATCCTTCCTTCAACCCCACCACCTTGCTGCCGCCTCCTCCCATTGTGTCGGATATCTATATCCGGGTATCCGAGCCAAAGGATTAATAAGTGTTACGTCGGCTCATCCAATGGTTAAGTACGCAACTGCGGCCTCGTCCGACCCCCAGGGGCCAGGCCACGCCTCGTTCGACTCTGGGGATGAGGTTTCCGCCTCATCCGACCCAAAGGCGTGGGCTCCGACTCCGAGGACGAGGTTTCCGCCTCGTCCTACCCCAAGGCGTGGGCTCCGACTCCGAGGATGAGGTTTTCGCCTCGTCCTACCCCAAGGCATGGGCTCTGACTCCTCCGATCCTAGGGGGAGGGCTCCGCCTCGTCCGACCCCCGAGGGTCAGATTTCGTCTCGCCCGGCCCCTAGGGCGAGATTTCCACCTCGCCCGTTCCCTGGGGTCAGATTTGCTACTGGACAAAAGCAGTGGCCCCAGGGTGGGACCCAAACCACTTCAACCACAATGGCGTGGAGTCGCACGCCCGGGAGCACGTCTCGGGCACGTCCTGATGCGACTGGCGGTCGAATCAGGCCATGTTGGGAGACTCACGTCACCCACCGCGTCAACAGGCCAGCACTGTGCTGCCAACTCCCTGCCTGACCACCATCCAACATCAGTCGACCGACGTCAGTTGACTAGCACTGTACCGCCAGCCCCCCATATGGCCTCTGTCAGGAGACCCTTTGACCATTCGGTCCGCTCGGATGGGATGGAAGACAAGAATGGCGCACGACGCCCGCACGTATGCTGCAGCGGCCAACAGGACCCCGGTGCGACGCCGCTGCCACCACAATCTATAGGGTCAGTGGGACCCATGCAAAGAGGAGGATGGCACACCCCCATGAGCCTTATTTCTCTTTCTTTTTTCCCTCTTCCCTTCTCTCGATCTCTGGTATCCTGTTCTCTCGCCTTGGTCTATAAAAGGGAAGGCAGGGCACCGTTCGGGGGAGATTGATTGACCGATAGATGGAGCAGTAGGAACATCGAGCAATCGAACCACAGAGACTTGGGAGCTTCTCCCTCTCTCGCCAGTTTGTAACCCCCTACTACAAACTCAGTGCTGGTAACACGAGCAGCCCAAAACTAGACGTAGGGACATTCGGCTCGAACCAGTATAATCCTCGTATCCCCTTAGCACACCATCCGAGTCAGACGCGCAATATACAAATTTACTAGTTGGTGCTTACTTGAAACATCGACAGTTGGTGCGCCAGGTAGGGGCTCTTTACGCGTCACGTCGATACCACTAGGCCGCAGATGGCTAACCATGGTGCGAGCTGGGTCCTGGGCATGCACATGCATTTCAGGAGCCTAGACTTCATCATCTCCACAGAGGGAGAACTGGCGCGGGCTAACGGCCCTACCACACCACCTCAAGCCGTCAGTCTTAATGCGGTCATCAAGACCCTTGGGGAGCTATGGCTGCACACCCTGGGAACCCATGTCCCGAGAGTGACCTACGTCCGTCCGCCGCGAACAGCGAGTTCGTGGGCGTGATGGATTATGTTTCAGAGTCCTTCTACGACCTGATCGTGGAAGGCTCCAAGACTGTCTCTGATTCCAACTCCGATGGGGGGAGCCACCACCCCTCACGCTAGTGCTTCATGGTGGAAATCCACGATGTGCACGACGAAGGTGTCCACGGTGGGGAAGCCACTCCCCCGAATGGCCAGGACGATGAGGCCAAGGGGGATGCAAGGGCCTCGCGCGTGGAGCAGTTGCGGGCATGGCAAAAGGAGCTCAAGGACGTGTGACTCTAGCTGGAGCAGGAGCAAGTGGAGCTTGAGCATGAGATCGCTCACCACGTGGACGGTGGGCATGCACGTGCCGTGGCCCACGATGTACATATGAGGATCATCGAGGACGACGATGGCCTCCCACACTTCACCCACGCTAGTCAAAACATAGACGCCATGGTGGTTATGATCCAAGGCATGCCAGAGTCCACGACACCCGATGAGCATCGAGCTCATCGGGAGATACGCATGTTGTTCGAGCGAGTAGCGGTGCAGCAGGCAGAGAGCTTAATGTCTCGGCGACGCGAGCTCAATGCCAGCCAGCGCGCGTCCTTGGGATGTTAGGCCAGGGCCGTATCCATCCACCAGGCACCATCATCGTAGGGCAGTGGAAGGCCTACCATGGCCCTGATCCAAGGGCGTCTCAGCCACGACCATGACGCTCGGCTCACCCTAAATGCCTGAAGGCGGGCATAGGGTGACAGAGAGGATGCAGCCAACTGTGGCTACCACCCTCACTGTGGTGGGTGCTATGACCATGAGGAGGACCAAAGTCATAGCCCTGAACCAACGGGGCCCCATGCTTTTGGTTGGCATATCCTCAAGGCGGCGCTCCTGCCCCAATACCGCCCGCCGACTAACATCCCGAAATACTCTAGGGAAACAAACCCCGGCTTGTGGATCGAGGACTACCGGTTCACCTGGCAGACTAGTAGTGCGATCTATGATGACTTTGTCATCCGCAATCTCCCCCTGTTCCTGGCCGACTCGGCGCAAACATGGCTAGAGCACCTTCCGCCCAACTACGTTTAGAGTTTGGCGAACCTAAAACAAATCTTCATGAGGAACTTCTAGGGCACTTACGCGTGCCCTAGGAACCCCTAGGACTTGAAGAACTACCAATAGAAGTTAGGAGAGACTCTCCACGAGTACATCCGATGCTTCTTCCAGCAGTGCAACGAGCTCTCCAATGTCGCCAATGCCGACGTCATCGGAGCCTTCCTATCAGGGACCACCTACAAGTCCCTGGTCCATAAGTTGGGATGTAAGGGCCCATGGACTACCAAGGAACACCTCAACATCACGACCAGCCATGCTTCCGGTGAGGAGGCGGTTGGAGCAATTTTTGATTGCTCTAGAGGCAAGGCAAAGTGGGATGAGGACGCCGACGAAGGCACCTCCAACCATCCCAACAAGAAGAAGAACAAGCATCAGCGCGAGGGTTCGCTCGTGGCCACCGTCAACCGCAAGGGGGGTCAGAAGCCCACCGAGGGTACCCTGAACCACTTTGAGAAGCTGCTCGAAGGGCCATGCCTGAACCATGTTGTCCCCGTCGAGCACCTATACAAGGAGTGCGACCTCTTGAAGCGGTTCTTGTCTGGAGGCTCCAATAAGGGGGAGCATAGGAAGGAGCCTAGCTAGATGAAGCACACGACATCACCCTTCTCTGCTCGGCCAAGTACTAGCAAGCGTTATGCTAGTACCACAGCCGTCGAGTGTGGGGTCGGGCCTTCAACATCGGGGACCTAGTGCTCTGCCTCGTCCAGAGCAACAGGAACCATCACAAGCTCTCTCTGCCATGAGAGGGACCTTACATCATCATGAAGGTGCTCCGACCAGGCACCTACAAGCTCAAGACCATCGATGGGGAAGTCTTCATCAATGCCAAGAACATCGAGCAGCTACGTCGCTTTTACCCTTAATAAACGCACACTTTCTCTTATCAGTTTTGCTATCGAACTCCCCAACCTTTAGTGACGTCCAACCCCAGCAATGGCGTGGGGTCGAGCCTCGCTCAGGGGCTAATAAGAGCATACCTACCCGGTAGACATTCTCTACGCCCGACTCTTTCTCATGTTAAGACACAAAAGCGAGGTTTGCGGAAACGAACACTAAGTAAAACTGGTCGGACTGCGAGAGACCTATGCCTTGATGGCTATGGCGCCTTTGCTCACCAGCATAATCAGAGTTTTTTCCGCACCTCGGGCTTCTCGGCCTTAGCTACAAAAAGTGTCAGTGCGCATCTAAGAGTCTGACCACCTGGCCAACTTTCTCTGTGCCCGACCCCCTCTCACGTTATGACCTAGGAGCTAGGTTTGTGGAGATGAACTCTGAGTATGACTGGTCGGACTACGAGAAACCTATGCCCCAGCGGCTACAGTGCCTTTGCTCACCAGTGTGATCAGAATTTGTTCACCCGCGCCCCGAGCTTTATGGCCTTAACAACGAAAAGGGTCAGAACGCACTAACCTTTGTTGACACAAAATGTGACGCACTGTGCCTCACACACAGCAAGCCGAAAAGCGTAGCTTCAATCGGGTTCCCGGGTGTTTCGTGATCCGGAAGCGTGCCAGTCAGTTTGACCTGAAAACTAACAAGGGATAAAACAATTAAATGTCAAACCAGAACATGTCGGGTAATACCGGACAGTTCCACATATACGGCCCTAAAGCCACTTACAACAACATACGGCTATAGAGAGCTGTCTGCCAACAAGTTCATAAACCATTCAGCTAACCGTAAGGTGAATGCACGTAAAGACCTAATTGCCGAATGCATGTGCATGGGAAGACATGTTTAAACAAGTGAAATTAATTATGAGTTAATGCATAACCAAGCTCGGCAATCCAGCCGAATTGGGGTCCACGAAGAAGGAACGTACAAATAAAAACGATTAAATTAAACCAAAACCTGCATCTGCCGCACGACACCTAGTTTCGTTAGAGCTTAAACGTGATTAACATGCATGAACCCGCAACATGTGACAATCTAGATTAAAGCAATTTAGCCATTATGAGCATGTTATCTATTTAGCAATGATTGTTGAAGCACGAATAAAACCACGAGAGAGGTAAGGCCGAACAATATCAATCTAGATTGGGCAGAAGTGTGTTACAAATATATGAAAGGTTTAAAACATGCAACACTGGATAACTTAATGAATCTATTTAGATTTGCCAGATCTAATATAGAGCCGATAACTATCTCGCTTTCACTAAGCATATTGAGCAAACGCCTGCCGCACGGTATCTACTCATAAACAAAGCATAAGCGAAGACTTCTTGATTGTCAAGCAAAGATCCGCCGCACGACCATTGAAAACAAACAAGACTACTTGCATCACGTCTAAATCCACCGCATGATACTAAACATGATAACAAGGTTGTCGGAACTCACGGAGGTCGACGGATCGATGATTCCTCTCGAAGAACTCGACGACACGACAAAAGGACTCGAAAGTTGGCACGGGGCCGGTTGTATTGATTTGGTTGTGTACCCTTATTACAATGGTCGAGGGTCAATATTTATACCCTAGACAAAATGTGAGTCCTTAAGGACTACGATTTACAAAGGAACTTCTAAACAAACTTGGAAACTTACGATTCCTTACCCTAAACTTATAGATTCCTTTATTAATACAACTCTCATCTCTCCGATCGGTCTTGCCTGCCATCTTCTGTTTTCCCGAATGGAGTTACCGCCTTCCAGAGTAACCGACCGCACAAGCATTTAGCCGACCGCTTGTGTTGTTTGCCGAACACCCTTCTTCCCGCATGTGGGTCTACCTGTCATCTTCCAGAATCGACCAAAATCCAGTGTTAACACATGCCCCCTCAATTTCGGTATAAAAGTTGTTTTATTCTAAAATTGACCACAAGCTCTTTCATCCTCCTAGGTCATCACCGTTCAAAACCGCAGCCGCTGCCCAAAAATTCAAGCTTTCAGCGCAACTTCGGACCTCCTTCAAATCTTCAATGGCGACCCAAGATGAAATCCCAGAGGTAAACTTTACTTATATTCGGCAACTTTTGTCTTATCCTCCTGCTCTTCTTCTGATTTACTCCCCTCTGATTTCAATCGTCTTCTAAAGGAATACAAGAGCCAGATTTTGATCCCCTATGCTACCAACCCCGACTCCTATTTCCTCGGCCCAATGGGAAATCCTGACGCTTCTGAAATCATTGAGAAGGAAACCCAAAGAATTCCTTTCAAGTCTGGGATCACCTCGTCAAACCGATGGCCAAACACGTTCAAAAATTGGCCATTTCCCCCAATCATCGGATGGCGTAACTGGTACAGGAGAATGCTGGAGAAAAGCAGCAGCCACTGGGAAAGTCAGGACATCAGTCATTGTCTGGAATTATCTTTAGCAGAGACACCCAGGAATGACTCCCTTCTGATAGCAGCTTCTCATTTTTGGTCTGACGCCATCAATGCCTTTATCTTTGGTCATGGTATTATGACCATCACTCTAGCCGACGTATTCATGATGACTGGCTTGAATGTGTCATTGCCAGTATATCCCTACAAATACAAGAGCAAAAGTAACCAAAGAGCCGTCAGCTCTGGATGTGGATGGGTCAGACATATTCAGAACTACATGAATGCATCTGGTGCCGTCTCTGACAAAGAGTTGAAAGCTTTCATGAATATGTGGCTATGCAGATTCATCTTCTGTGGAAAATCCAATGAACCAACCCTGAATCACATGGTAATGGCTGAAGACTTAGCTGCAGGCACTCAGATCCCACTAGGCAAATATCTCTTAGGGTCTGCTTATCATATGATGCATCAGATCACCCTTCAGATGCGCCAAGGTGGAGAAATTTCTTGTGTGAATGGTCCCTGGTGGCTAATTCAAATGTGGCTCCAACTATATATGCATCAGATAACCCCTGTGAGCCTCTTCAACCTAAGTTTCCCCTCAGTTAACTATGCTGAAGGCAGCACAGCAAAGGTTAAGGCTTGTCAGACTTACGGGGAAGCAGCAGCATCTATAAGCATTGATATAGACATTGGTCATTTCTTCAAGCTATTTTTCAAAGGATTCGGCAATGTGCTCTGGTTTCCTTACAGAGAAAATGAAGATCTGACTTTGGCCTGCAAGTTTAGCTATGAAATTGGTTGTTCAGGCCAAGAATCCACAGAGATTTTCAACTCCTTTATCAAACCTTGCACTTTGCCAGCCGAATTTCATCATGGGAGATTAGTACAATCCACCTATGAATTCTATTATCCAAACATGGTGGCCAGACAATTAGGATGTGGCCAACTGCCTCCAAAATTCCTCTTCTCAACAATCATAAAGTCAAGGGAAGTAATAACAGAAGGAATGGAAGCCAAGAAGGTCTTTGAATTAGGATGGGAATTGCCAATATACGAACCATCTCCATTTGGGCTAATAGATGTTGCTCATCCCTTCTTTGTTTCTTGGTGGCAAGAATGGCATGCTCATATCTTCAATATATCAGTTCATTCTTTATGCAAAAACTTGCAACCCGATTTTGCTTCTGACAGTGAGGTAATTTCATTATGCCCATCATTTCTTGTTCTTGAATCCACTTCTCATTTTAACATCTGGTCATGCACAGGATCTTGAGTTTACTCCCCCAACCAAAGCAATCCAGTACTATTCGGCTGATCCCAAGCCTGCCCTAGGGTTTGATGCTCCAAACTTAAAGGAATTCATGAAAACTTCTGCAACTTTGGATTTAGCACCTCTAAAGGCACTCATGAGAACTCCTGCTACTTCAGCTGCTGCATCTTCAAGAGGAAAAAGCAAAAGGAAAACACCTGAAAGTTTTCTCTTACCCAAAAAACCAAGGACCAAGAAAGCCAGATTATCCCTTAAGGCATGAATCTTTTATTTTTTTATCAGGTCAACAATCTCACTTAGCAGTAAGCCTGACTACCTCTATATTCATTATTTCCATTGCAGCCACAAGTCGAAATTCCCACACTGGGCAATACCTCAGCGTCTGCAGAACTAACCCCTGAAGTTCCTACTGAAGATGAAGAAATTCATGATAGCAAAATTTCAGAGACTCATGAAGCTGAAGGTTCAAAGGCTCATAAACCTGATGAGACTATAGGTAACATTGTTCAACCAATTCTCCTTTTCTTTCTTTTTAACAACATCTACTCTCTTATGCTCATTATCATTTACTTCACTGAAAATAGATGAAATCTTAGATGAACTGGCAAGGGAAATCTCTCCTGATCAAGCTCCAAACCTGTCCCCTCTGAATCTTCAGCCAAGTTCCCCAGCAAGCCAGGGTATAACCCATCCTGATGATCAATCATCTCAGCAGGTAATCCTTTGTTTTACACTATATTTTAGCAAAATTACCCAATCAGCTAACACCTTCTTTCTTTTCTTTTCTTTAGAAGAACATCGCTAAACCGACCACCAGTTACTCCTTCTCTATTGAGGATTACATCATTGAGAAAGGTGAAGAGATTACTTCCCATCAATCCTTATCGCTGGAAAATCAGTCCCGGCTAAAAGAGGTGATCATTCTGCTAAACAAGGATATCATCTGTCTGGTTCAGGATGCAGACCAGATAAAAGACCTCCTTGAACTTATTGATCAAGATATCCCATCTGCTCTCAAGGTTCCCCTAGAATCTGTAGCCCATCTTGACGACCATTTTGCTATGGTGAGAAGGGCAACCAAAAATATATCTTCGAGGACCGCTCTGCAGAAGGATAGATCTTTGAAAAAGCTGGAGATTAAAGATCTTCACTCTCATATCCAGACTACGAGAAATTCCTTGGCAACCTTGAAGCCTGAACTGAAAGCCATGGAGGATGAAAAAAGCAGACTAGAAGCTCAACTAGCCGAACTGAATGCCAAAATTCAGTCTCACAGGGCCCATATAACTAACTTGCCGAAGAACATAGAAGCAGCTTCACTAAAGATAGCTTCGACCATCAAAGAAGATCAGCAGATCAAGACTAAGCTATCCAGCATCCAGAGTTCTGAAGATGAAGATCAAAAAGTGCTAGATAATGTTAGCCGAATCAGGACTGAGGCTATAGAGGCAATTAATCATCTTCTGAACCAGTAGACATTGGATTTGTAATAAACTTAAGTGTGATATCTTCTTCCCCTTGATTAACCAGCTTTATGTTCATTTATTTTTATTCATTCAAAAGCAATCGGCCCCTTTCCCTTAAATTACTCGATTAGAATGTAGCCGATTGTCTCCATTCTTCTGATAGCCGAACGAATCCAATTCAAACATTGTGAGGGTATAACCGAACAATGTTGGCTCCAACAAACCAGGGAGATATTCAAGCGACGTTCGACTTAAACCATGCCTGGCCCAGTCCAGTAACGGCCCAACCGAAAGGGAAAAACCCTACTCCGCCGTTCGGGATTCTCGCCCCACAACCCCGTGGAATTCGCCACGATCCTTCGCTTCGGCTTATAAATAGACCCTTCCGTTAGCCTTCATCGCTATCTTCGCCTCAGCGTTCTCACATCCGTCTCCTCCACTTCCTTCGTTCGATTCATTCCAGAAGAAAACCCTAACCTCCATCAAAGCAAATGACGAACAGTGGCAATCGTGGCAAGCGTCCTGCCGACGGAGAGGCTGAAGGAAGCAGAGCATCGCGCTGTCGGCGTCGTGGGTATGATTCGGCTCTTTGCCCCCTTTGCAATTTCCTTGTTCATCTCTTAATTTCGATTTTTCTTTCCTCATTCATCAGGATAAGGGTCATCAGCTCCAGCCAATACCATCTCCTTCCTCCGGTGACAGCAGCTCAACCGGGAACTCCATCATCCGGCTCCTCCGGGTCTTCCAGCTCTTCAAGCTCTTACCATTCCAATCCTTGGGGTTTGGCAGAACCAGCAGATGCACACCATCCATACTCTCACGAGGAGGCGCTCAAGTTTCGCCAGGAAAGAGACGAAGCCCGGGAGGAGCTAGGCGACGTCTCCAAGAAGTTCGGCATCGATCAAGCCGAATGGGAGGACCAGCGGAAGCAATTCTACGACGCCATCACCGGTTTGATATCCTCATTTAGTTTTATCATCCTGGCTTCCTTTGCTTGCCGACTCATTTCTTCTTTTCTGTCCAGCTCTTTCCACTTGTGACTGTCAGAAAAATGCTGAAAACAACCCAGTTTTGGATAAACATTCTTGTGCTAGAGGCGATGCAAACTGCATCGGCTATTTTGTGCTAAAGGCGATATGAACGATATCGGCTATTCTCAATCTTGTATCTGATTTTTAGGCCAAAGGCGATTCTCTCTTTGTCGGTTTTTCTGATTTACATTCATGAACCAACCTCAACACTGGGGTAGTATTTCTTAAGAAATCTTCCATTAATAGCTCTGGTAAACTCCTCTCCAAATAAAGTCTTTAATATGTATGCATTGCCAGGTACACATTCTACAATTCGGAAAGGACCTTCCCAATTTGGAGACCATTTGCCGAACGCTCTATCCTTTGTTCCAACTGGCAATATAGTTTTCCAAACCAAATCTCCTTTTGCGAATTGCTTCAGCTTAACCCTTTTGTTATAATACTTGGCAACGCACATTTTATTTTTCTCAATATTTTCTAATGCCTTGAGACGAATCAAATGTAAATCTTCCAATTTATCCATCATCAGATTCTTATAGTCTTCTTCTGCCAATTCTTTCTGTAACACAATTCGCCTCGAATCTGACCATAATTCCCATGGTAGTACGGCATGATGCCCATAAACCAGTTCATAGGGAAACGTTTGAGTGGATCCATGACAAGCCATTCGGTAAGCCCACAGTGCTTCACTAAGAACCAAGTGCCATCTCTTTGGTTTTTCATCAATCTTCTTCTGAATAATTTTAATCATAATCTTATTTGACGCTTCTGCCTATCCATTAGCTTGTGCATAATAAGGAGAAGAATTATACAGTTTAATCCCCATATCTTTGGCAAAATCACAGAATTCCGAAGAAGTAAACTGAGTTCCTTGATCAGTTGTTATAGTCTGAGGAATCCCGAATCTGTGAACTATATGTTCATTAACAAAACTGATCATATTCTCTGACGTTACCTTCTTCAACGGGATAGCTTCAACCCACTTGGTGAAATAATCCGTGGCCAAGAGTACAAACTTGTGTCCCTTAATAGAAGGAGGATTGATCTGACCAATTAAATCTATACCCCATCCTCTGAACGGCCAAGGCTTGATTATAGGATTCATAGCAGACGCTGGAACCTTTTGAATATTGCCGAATTTTTGACAATTGTGACACCCTTTGTAATATTCAAAACAATCTTCCAACATAGTTGGCCAAAAATAACCAGTTCTCCTAATTATCCACTTCATCCGATAAGCTGACTGATGTGCACCACACAATCCTTCGTGAACCTCATACATCACTTTCTTGGCCTCTTCTTGACTTAAACATTTGAGCAATATTCCATCGATGGACTTGTAATATAACTGATCATCAAGAAACACAAATTTGAGAGCTTTGTACCTGAGTTTTCGGGAAACCTTTTGAGATGGATCTTTCAGATAATTGGTAACTTCGTATCTCCAATCACCATCTACTTGATCAGTATTTAAAACATCTTCTTCCATAGCAAAAACTTCCCGACTCTCTCGATATCCAGAAGCAGCTTGAGCTAACTTATTTGCTTCTTCATTGCACTCTCTAGGGATATGATGCAAGGTCACTACTAGAAAATTCTTCAAAAGTTCTCTACACTCCTCATAATATTCTCTTAATACATTGTTCTTGCATTCATACTGACCATTCAGTTGATTAATCACCAATTCCGAATCCCCAAAGATTTCAACAGCATCGGCCTTTACTTCTATAAGAAGCCGAAGCCCTCTAAGCAACGCTTCATACTCTGCCTGATTATTAGTAACATGAAAGTCAATAGGAACCGCATACTCAAAAGTCTTTCCTTGTGGGGAAATCAAGAGAATACCAGCACCACCACCTTTGTTATAAGATGATCCATCGAAGAACAAGGCCCAAGGCACAATGCTTATCGCCTCAACAGAAAGATCCCGATGTTGGGTAATAAAATCGGCAATAATTTGACCCTTTACCGCCTTAGCCGATTCGTATCTTAAATTAAATTCTGACAATGCTAAAATCCATTTGCCAATTCTTCCATTCAAAATCGGCATTGATAGCATATGTTTGATTACATCAAAACTAGAAACCACCACGCATTCGGAATTCAACAAATGGTGCCGAGATTTGGTACATGAGTAATATACACTTAAGCAAAGTTTTTCTGCAGCCGAATACCTTGTTTCCGGGTCTAACAGCTTTCGGCTAAGATAAGCTATGACTCTTTCTTTTCCTTCAAACTCTTGTATAAGGGCCGATCCTATCGTTAGGCTATCGGCCGCCACATACAACTTAAAAGGCTTGTCAAGTTGTGGAGGTACCAGCACAGGTGGTGCCTTCATATATTGCTTGATCTCATCAAAAGCCTTTTGTTGCACGTCGCCCCATACAAATTTTTGATCCTTCTTGAGCTTTAATAACGGAGAAAAAGGTAAAACTCTCTCTGATAGATTGGATATGAATCTTCTTACAAAGTTGATTTTGCCTAACAATGATTGTAATTCTGTGAGATTAGTTGGCGGCATAACTTTGTCTATTGCTTCCATGCTCTTTTTCCCAACTTCAATTCCCCCTTTATGAACTAAAAATCCCAAAAACTCACCAGCCGAAACTCCAAAGGCACATTTGTTTGGATTCATCTTCAAACCATGCTTTCTTGTGCACTCCAAAGTTTTTCTTAAATCGGCTAAATGTCTTTCATGATTTCTAGACTTGACTACTACATCATCGATGTATATTTCTATAATCTTGCCGATCAGCTCATGAAAAATATAATTCATAGCTCTTTGATAAGTTGCACCGGCATTCTTTAATCCAAACGTCATGACTATCCATTCAAACAAACCAATATGACTAGGACATCTGAAAGCTATTTTTGAAATATCTTCTATTGCCATAAAAATTTGATTATAGCCAGCATTACCATCCATAAAACTAATGACTTCATATCCTGCCGATGCATCTACTAGTAAATCGGCAACTGGCATTGGGTAACCATCCATGGGAGTTGCCTTATTAAGATTTCTGAAATCTATATAAACTCTCATTTTTCCATTTTTCTTGTATACCGGTACTATATTTGAAATCCACTCTGCATACTTGCATGGCCGAATAAAGTTTGCTTCTATTAATCTTTCAACTTCCTTCTTTACATCGGCCAATACCTCCTCTTTGTATATCTTCCGTGGAGGTTGTTTGTAAGGACGAAATCCAGGTTTAATGGGTAATCGATGCTCAACAATGGAACGATCCAATCCAGGCATTTCTATGTAATCCCAAGCAAAACAATCTTTAAACTCCTTCAACAGATTTATCAACTTTGATTTATATTCTGGGTCTAACTTCGCACTAATATACATCAGCCTTGGCTTAGAATCATCACCAACATCAATTTCTTCCAATTTATCAGCCGACATAAAACCACGCCCCAACTTTCCTTTGTTGCCATCGACAGGATTTCCCATTAAAAATTACTATGAGAGCCGACTGCTTGGATCGGCTGTTGGCCTTCGCTGAAAACATTTACAGGACCTTCTTTCCACACTTTTCCGGAGAAACAATCAACGCCTTCATATTCCCAGTAGGTAGACTCTGTGGCAGCAACACTTACCGAATCATCAGCATGTACAATTTCAACATCATCTCCAACCCATTGAATGAGAATTTGATGCATGGTTGAAGGAATGCAGCAATTAGCATGGATCCAATCTCTGCCCAAGAGTAGACTATATGCCCCCTTGCCATCAATGACAAAAAAGGTATTAATCAGAGTTTTTGATCCAATAGTCAGCTCAACATGGATAGCACCTCGGGTATCGGAAGGATTGCCAGCAAAGTCCCTAAGCACCATGTCAGTTTTCAACAATTCTTCATTAGTCATCCCAAGTTTCCTGAAGGTAGTATAAGGCATGATATTGATAGCAGCCCCTCCATCAACAAACATCTTGGTCAAAGGCTTGCCATTGACATATCCTTTTAAATAGAGTGGTCTCAAGTGACGATTCTTGATTGGTTTGTCAAAAACAGCTTACTGTGTTAATACAAGCTAGGCCATCAAATCCTGACATTCACTTTCATCAAAATCAGAGTACACCTCTTCTTGGACATCTTGGCTTTCGGGAGCTATAAACTCTGATGGGAGGAAGAAAGCCATGCAAGCATTAGCCGAAGGACCACATCCATCAGGCTTCTTTTTAGGACGCCATATCTGCTTTGTTTCGGTAACTTCTAGTTCCAACTCCCTATTCCTCAACCGTTGCACTCTTCTTTTTTGACTTTTCCTCAGGCCTGGAGGACACCACTGTCCTTTTTGCCATACGTATTTATAGAAGTCAGCTTCTTCATCATGCACTCTATCATGCATCCAACCTAAACCTGCAACTCTTTTCCTTTGCTGATTCTCAAAGTCATCTATTTTTAAGCGCCGATCATCTTCAGGAACCTTCGTTCCAAGTCTTTCATAGACGGTACGGCGGTTGACTCGAGATTGCCTATATTCGGAATACTGAGCACTACACTCTGGACAATTATTTCTTGCAGGCAACCTCAAACCTTCATTCCAGCAATGTCTAAAGAACGAACAACCCCAATGAGACTGCTCCTGTTCTGTTATGTATTCTTCTTGCTCCCTTCGGTATACCTCTTCCTCATACCTCCGGCTCTCTTCCAAAAACCATTGCTTCTTACAGTATTCCTTCTCTTGTTCTCTCTGCCACTTGTTTAGCAAAATACGTGATGTAACTCTAGGTTTAGAAGTTTGACCTTTCTCGGTTCGGCTATTCTGAAACCGAACTCGTTGCTGTAGCTCTCTACTGGTGACTTGCCGATCTGGGTCAACAATACCACTTTCCTTTGCTCTATCAGAAGTCAACACCTTTACCTTGCCTTTACCTTTGAGATCATTGGCAGAGACCATATTCACAGAGAAAGAAATCATATTTTGTGGAAAAGGCTGATCATCAATTTTCATCTTGCCATCAAACCTCAAATGTCCCTCTTGGATAGCTTTCTGGATTCGTATCCTGAACACTCGGCAATCATTGATAGAGTGAGAATTAGTGTTATGGAAACCACAATACTTTTTGTCTTTCACTCCTTCAGGATGTAGCATAGGATGCCCTTCTGGCAGCTTGATGCGTCCTTCCTTTATCAACAATGCAAAAAGCCTGTCTGCCTTAGTAACATCAAAATCATAGGTTCCCTTTTGTTGTTTCAACCAACGTTGACTAACTTGAGTGGGTTCCTTTGCCCAATTTAACTCAGCTACAGCTATTTCATCTTCATCAATATACTCAGTCGCTTCATCCAAAAAGCCTTGATACACCTCATTAGTGGCATTGTTTTTCTGAAAGCGATTATCTCTCCTGAATCCTTGGGCTTTATTACTCATAGCTGCTAAACGCTGTGCAAGTTGGCCAAGATCATCAAACTCTAAACCGAACAACTTCTCCCTGATATTCGGCAACATTCCTGCTATAGCTATTCCAGGTAGTTGATCATCTGGTAAATTTAGAGAATAACACATATTCTTGGTCTCCCTAAATCCGTGAAGATACTCCAATGGTGTCTCATTTGTTCTCATCCTCAGACTCATGAGATCAACCAACTTCTTCTCATTGGTACCCGTATAGAAATATGAATGAAACTTCTGCTCTAGTTCTGCCCACGTACCAATGGAATGAGCTGGTAGAGACGTGAACCATGTGAAAGCTGGTCCTGTAAGAGACAAAGGAAAATATTGAATCCTCTAAGCTTCATCTGAAGCAGCTTCTCCAAGCTGCATTAAGTACCGACTGACGTGCTCTATGGTACTAGTATCATCTTAACCAGAAAACTTGGTCAAATCTATTGGAGGCTTCACCCTTGGAGGCAATGCCACTCTGTTGTACCATTCTGGATAAGGAGACTTGTATGAATAGGATTGATTCTTTGGCTTCAAGCCGAACTGATTTTGCATCATATCAGCCATCCTGTGCATCAAAACATCAATGCCTGGATCCTGATTTCCTTGTACTTGCATTCCAGAAGGCAATCCTGAAACACTTCTATACCCTGGATTTGGCACAGCATTGATAGCACTGTAATCAGTAAATTCTTGATATCCATCTCCATACATATTCTTCTACAATCTGTTTGATGATGGAGAAACTCTATAAGCTGAAGGTGGCACTTCTCCTGTGGTACCAAATGTCACCTGACCATAGGTGGGATGTGATTGCTTTTCAGTGTGAGTCAATCCACCTATATTTGAAGGCGACGCTACTTCTTTTCCAACAGGCTTCTCTTGATGCTTTGGAACATTGAAAAGCGTCGGCCCACTGAGTGGTCCAACATTTTCTTCAAAATATTTATCAACCATTGGACCAAAAGTACTGATCATGATTGCTCGAAAGGTATTCAGGAAAGCTGTGTGATGGTTTGTCATGGTTTCTCCCATAGCTTTATAAACTAGGGCTGCCATCTTCTGAGCATCCTCCTCTTCAGTGTAATTAGTTTGATGCGGAAGAAGAACCCTTGGCATTGACTGCTTTTGAAACACTTTATTGCTCTTGTTTTTGGAAAAGACATCAAGCATTTCCGTTGGTATTGCTCACATGCTTGTGTAGCACTAAATCCTTGTAATTATCTGGCAATTCTGCCATGCTTACATCCAGAACATGATCATTGTTGATCTCAGACGCCATCTTGAACTAACAGTTGTCCC